>NW_028227263.1:71250306-71430306 GCF_978045245.1 Mus caroli
CCTCAGAAGCAGCACTGATCTTACTCAGAAGATCCACTTCATCTCCAGTTTTGGTGTCTGGCATTTCTGAAGTGAACATGGGTTATGCAGAATGAGTGCATTTGATTAAAAAAGAAGAAGAAGGTTCCTCTGTGCTTTAGTATTTATACAACAAACTCCAGGTTTCAAACGTTTTGTTTGTTTTTCCATTAAACGTCAGGAGCTGGAGCCATTTCTGACCCCATGCTGAGTTACTCCTCATCACATGGTTCTGTGACTGATTCCCAGATTTTAAATGAGGCTAGAGCTAAAGAAGTTTCAGTTGACTGTCTACCAAGTGTCCACTGCACTGCTGACTTCTCATGAAAATTATGAACACTCTTGTGACAGTACGTTCATGGACTACAAAGGTGCAGACTAACATCTGAAACATGGCAGTCCATTTTGGACACCATTATAGCAAAAGCTATTTGGACAGTGAAAACAGAAAGCCACTGGCAATGAGGTAAAGCTTCTGGGAGTACAATCTCTTAAAAATATGTTTCCAACCCTGATCTATGCAAAGGTTTAATCAACAAGACTAGACAATTTCAGTAAACTATTATTTCTTCCAAAAGCAAACAGTGGTAAAATAAACAAACAACCCAGATAATCAACCAACCAACCAAACAAACAAAAACCAGAAACACTTTTCCTTCTGAAAACAGCTTTTTAAATTTGTTGTTTTGTTTCTGGTATCTAACAGTCTGCCCCCATACTGACCATGCTCTCAGCAGACCCTAACAGTCATAGTTTCTTCTACTGAGCCACCACACTGTCAAGCAAAAGCAGGAAGTGACGATGATGTTCAAGGCAAATCTAGTCTTCTGACACTTCTTTAAGGGGGGAAGATTGCTTGAATAGTCATATTTTACTCTGATATTACAAATACAAATGGAAATGCTGTCTCATTTTTATGTGGTTGCTGATAATCCAGCGACACTAGTACTTTGGCAGTAAAACACCCCGTCTAAAATACCACAGTATCTATCATCCAAGAATAAAACATTAAGATCATTCACTCTAACAGCAAGTGTGACCCTCTAAAAGGTCTTAGATTGTGAAAGTCGCATGCCTAACAAAAGAACATTCAAAATTCTTTCTGTCTTTTCTTTTATAATTATACAACCTTACTAGCAATTTAAAATAGGTAGACATGTTTGCTTACTCGGAGAATTAAAATCTGTTAGCTTTCATACAATTAAGTTTTATTTTGAAGAATCTGATTAAGGAATCCCCTTATAAAATCCCTCGAGGAAAACATCGTTTCTGAGAGAATAACTGTGTGTATTATAAAAGAGGGGTTTGGTTAGAATGTGATTTTTAGCATAACCTCAACTTTTCTATGCCCCAGCAATGGGAGTTATGTACCAGCTACAAAAGTAAACATTGATTACTGAGACTGCAGAATTGGCTTGGTTTAGTCAAGCACCGACAATCTTGGTTTGCTCAGCACAGTGATCAATCAATGCTTTTGAAGAGGCAAAGGTTCACATTGCCTTCTAACAGGCTTCTCCCAAATCAACAGCTGACTGACTCATAAAACAATCCATGAGCGGAATGCAACCTCCACAAAAAATACCCTTGGCTATGAGATCACACTCAGGTGCTTTCTTTTTTTTTAAGGCAATGTGACCAGGGACTTTCCTCAACCCTGGCTATTTCGTGAAGAAAGCACCAATGTCTTCACCAGTGGCTACTTTTTTTTTTTGTAGCTGGAGGTAGAGCACCAAGCCCGTTATAAGTCCTTTTGGTAAGAAAACAAGTAACTCACCTACACAAAATATATCACACCAAAATCACATTAACTTTTAAAACTTCCTTCTTCAAGCCTTAAAAACTTTGTACCATTTCTTAGTATCTTCACCACAGTTATATATACATTTAAGAACAGACGTCTAAGACTCTGCCAGTTTCCTTCTCTCTCTTTCTCCCCCTCCCTCCCCCCCCCTTTTGTTTTTAACCTTTTCAGATCCAGTGCTACAGACACACACTTCATAGTTCCCAGTTACTAGGATCAAATTGTGATCACAGAACAAGAAGGAGAAATAATCCCATCCAGGCTGGCCAAGGGCAGAGGACCCAAAGAAAGGAAAAGCAGCCAGGCATCAGCTTACAGTCACTCCCATGCTTCTGAAATGTCAACCTGCCAAGGTCCCCAAAATAGACTTGTTGTTGTGCCTTTTTTAAAAAATTAGAGACCTCATTTCAGTGTTAAGATAGAAGCCAGCCTGAAACAGTACTCAATATAAAAACTGAAGTCACCAAAACCCCCACATCAGCTTCCTTAAGTCACGTAACTGCTGCTCTGGAGGTTGGGGTTTAAAACAGCCAAAAAGCCCATCATCTGGGCATAGTTCTTACTGTGTTTAAACCCCCTCTCCAGAAACAATTTCTTTATTTTTGTTCATCTCTCTCCATACCCCATACCCACAATTCTAACATGTACTTTCACTATTCTAAAAAGCATTGCCAAAAGTTTAAAAAAAAAAAAAAACCCACCTATCACAAAAGCCTCAGAGCCACAGTACAGGGTAGCATGTGGTGGTGGCATATACGTCTGCATCAACTGACCTTCCGGACTTCAGAAGACAAGAGTGACAGCCATTCCGAATACAGTTTCGGCTTTAGTCTCAAAGGCCATAAGAAGTTCTATCCAGTGAGTTCATTCCACTGAGCAATGGTGGCTTCTCTTCACTCTCTTAGGACATTTACCCATTGATGGAACAGGCTGCTTGTATTGAGCAATCTGCTTAGTGCAGCTGCTTCACCGAGATAAGCAGACACCAGGTCTGCCTGGTGACAGCAGCCGCAGCAGACTGGGCTTGGGCGGAAATCCTGTATCCTATCCCCTGTGCTGTGCAGGACCCTGAATTCCCAGACTCTGCCCAAAAGCAAAGCAGCAAACCTGGAGGTCTGTTTCTCAGGCAGGAAAAGGAGGAAAGAGTACACACCCCCAACTTAAGCAGTGACCTAATATCACCGTTTTAGATGTTCATTTAATTCAGTACTTCTCAAAAACAGCTGTTCATGAAGCCGGCCCGACTTTAAATTCTCTTACAATACAGACAGCTATGACTTGGAAAGGTTTCCAATTTGTAAACAAAGCACATTCATTTCAGCACTACATTCTGGGGTTCTAAAGAAAAGAACTAAGCTGTTTGATTATCTAACGCTCTCTGAGATCCATGTACTGTCTTCCGGATTTAGAAGCTGCAATGGCTCCAGTGTGACAGAGAAGGTAGGCTTGAAAAAACAACAGAAAGGCTTTCCTGCCTGTAATACAGGAAGTAAAATCTGTCCAACCTAACATGACACGTGTTTTCTGACAGCAGTGACTATTAACTTGGCAACTTACATGACTGAGCAAGTAGGACTACAAATCAACAACACCGACATTCTAGTACACAACAGAGACATGATTCTTAAGCTGTTAAGTCTTATAAACTGCTTTGCTTACCTGGTGCTGGCTCAGGTAGAATAATTTTCTCTGGTTCTTCTGTCTCAGCACCACAGTGCCCGGGGGTGTCTTCGTGAGTCTTCTCTATCTGCAGGGTCTCCCCGGCCAGGAAAGCGCATGCACTCTCTGTGTAAGCATTCTCTAGCTGCGTAGTCTCTGGACTGGAGAGTGATGGATTATGGGTTTCTACTTTAGCCATCAGTGTGTTGGAGGCCCTGACTTGCCTGATGACAGCCTCCACTATCCTAGTGGCGGTCTCCTCTATGGAGTCTGCTCTGGTAGGCACATCTGCAGCTTGGGTTGAGACAGTAGTGGCATTACTTTCCTCTGCTGGGACGGAGGCCTGTGCCACTTGCTTCATGTCAGCTTGGGGGACATTGTTATTGATCACTGAGAGCCCTGTCTCTGTGGGGAGGTCCCTGGCAAGAGGCTGCATTGGTTTTTCGATTGGGGTCTCTTTGGAGTTACTCGTGGCACAGGTAAGGTCTGTTCCCTCCAGTGTCTCTCTCTGGCAATCAAGTGGTTCTATCTCTGGGGTTATGACTTGCTGTAAGTCAGTGACACCTTTGTCCAGTAAAGCTTCTGGCAAACTTGGAGTCATTTGCTTCTCTTGGTTTGACAACTCTGGAATTGGGATGTCTTTGATACAGTGTGATGCATCCTTTCTTCTGGGCTCAGCAGAAGCTGGTGAAGCATCAGCCACTGTAACATCCTCCATCACACTTCTGCTTACCTCACAAGCATTGGTTTCCCCCTGAAACTGAGTATTCTCTACAACAACATTGAGAGCAGAAGGCTGATTACAATGGAGTGCCTCAGACGCACCTGGCAGCCCACTTGGCAACAGAGATGAGCCGCAATGCTCTGTACTCGAGGCTTTCTGCTTTGAATCGGCAGACAGACTCGTTCTTGGTGGCACCAGGCTCTTTGCAGCTCCACCTTCACTCAGCAGGGAGACCTGTGGGGCCACTTCCTTGATGTCTTTAGTTTCTGTTTTCAGACAGGCAGAGGGTGTGTCTGGTGAGTTACTGTGCTGCCGTGCTTTCTCCTCGGCACAGAGGGCTGACATAGGTTTTTCACAGAGTCCTGGTATCTCCTGCCCAGAGGGAGGTGTTCTCTGGTCTTCCCTTGACATTTCTGCAGAATGCACGTCTTCTTTAACTGAAGAACAGCTCATTGCTCTATCTTTGCCATCTTGCCCCAGAGCTGTGGAACTTTCTGGAACCACTACACTGCCACCTTCTTCAGGCAGAGCAAAGTCAGAAACCAAAGCAGCTTTATCCACGTTATGCAGTAAAGAGTCACTCAGCACTTCAAGTGTTGCTGTTGGGCCGGAACCCTCCTGTTCTCCACCAATGCCTACAGGGCTGGTATTCCCCATGCTGGTCCGAAGCTCTACAGCAGAGGGTGTAGGTGGGTCAGTGGCCCCGTCTCCTACCTTATCGGTATCACTCAAATTTCTTCCATCTGGGCCATCTCGACAAGCTGTAGCTCTATGGAGCTGAGGAGTTGCTGTTCCCTTTTCTTTCTGGGAGGGGACAAGAGAAAGTGCGTCATCTTTGGTTACTGATTCACTCTCTGGACTGCTTGCCAGAGAGAAACTGCTGCCTGGAGGTGATACCTGGTCTGGCACTAGTTCTTTCTCAGACTGGGGGACAACTGAAGGCAGACGTGGAACATCCTCAAGTGTGTTCGTTAAAGGTGTATCTTGCTTCAAACCATTTCCTTGATTCTTTGCATCTGAAACACAGAGATGACAAACCCCCACAGGTTTCTGGGTATTTTTCACAGTGTCAGAAGTGACTGTGTCAGCTTGTGGGTCTTCTGGGCAGAGGGTGGTGCAAAGCTCTTGCGTGCTTGCCTGCACTGTTGTGCTTTCAGGCAGGCTAGCTTTACTACTGCCACATTCTTCCAACCTGCCACTAGAAGTCACTGTGCTCAGCTGACGTGTAGCCTCAGCAGAAGGCGTGCCAGCCTCAGCTGTAGAACAGAGCAGCGCCTGGCTACTTAGGCTTTGAGCAGGCTGTGCATGAGACTCTGAGTTCTGTTTTGGCATCCCACCTGAACTTGGGCCTGACATGGTTAAATCCAAAGGTGATGCTGTCTTACAAAGGCCTGCTATGGAAGTATCAGGTTCTTGTCCATCTAAAACCTGGTTTTCTGTAGCAGCAGCAGCAGCAGCAGGAAGCACTGGGAAGCTCTGGTCACTTGTGGTTCCCCCCTCACAGCCTCTCTCTTGAGTTTCCATTCCTGGTTTTTCAGTGGGGATTTCTTCAGGACTCAATGCAGGTGAAGCCTCAGCAGAGGTGTTAGCACCTACGGCACTGGTGGCAAAGACATGGTTTGTAATATCGGCTTTCTCCACAGGTTCACTTAAAACTTGAACAGCAGTCGCTTCAGTTATGCTACTGTCTGAATTCTCAAGTTTTTCCTTTGTGCCTTCCCCTACTTGAGGCTTATTGTTCTGGGTGGTAGCATCTGGGGTAAGCAGGCTATGTTCCAATTCCCCTGCCTTTTCTGGGGCACCAACATCTGTTGAAGAGCTGTCTGGTAGCTCCCTTCCAGAAGAGTGCTGGCATGCATCTGGTTCTGTGACCATGGCATCCTGCAGCACACTGCTCCTGCTGCTCAGTGGCTGCTGACATGTGGCTACTCCAGAATAGTTTGTTCCAGTTACTTCGTTTCTGTTTCCACAGGATGGAAGGCCTTCTCTGCCATTCACTCCATAGTCGGGTACGCTCTGAAGGCAGCTGTCTTGATGAGATGCAGACCCGGAGTCCATGGCAGATGCTGGCTCCGCCTCTTCCCCTTTTCTCCCCACATCTTTATTTTTCTTATGAGAACAGATGACATTTTCTTCCTCAACCATGCTTGACAAATCACAGGAACTTTCAGTCATCCTCCCAGGACTCCTTTGGCAGCACAGAGTGCTCTTAGTTTCTTCAAAAGGAGGATGCTGGTGGTCAGAAGGCTCTGGTACACAGGGAAGGAATTGGCCATCTGTCTCTGGTACACTGGGCACACAAGACGAATCTTGTGCTGTCACCATTAACGGCATGAGATTGTCCATCTGCTTCAAGTTTGTTTTCTAGGAGGAAACCAAAGATACCTTTTAAAAATTGATCATGAAAAGAAAACGGGGGGGTGCTGACTAAGAGAAAAAGATGTCACTGATACCTGTAAGCCAAGTCTTGTTGGACAAGCACTGTCTTTCCGGGCCTTCTATCCATCTGCCTCAAATACTGATGTAAAGACACAGTATAACCAGTTTTAGAACCCCTTTCAAGCAAAATATTCGGCCATGTAACTACATTCCCAAAATATGTTCAACCCAACATATCTACGCTTTTAGAATTAGGAATTCTATGTATCAGTTAGATAAAAAGTGGGTTTTGTGCTGTCCATATAGCATATTAAAGAAAAGAGAGTGTATACTATTAGCCAAACCAAACTCTTAACTACTGTCAAGGGTGTTATGGCTTGAGGGCACTAAAAATATGATCAAAAATGGTTTTTAGCACCTTAAAATTAATTTAGTTTTGCTTGCTTCTTTTCTGAGACAAGGTCTCACTATGTAGAGGAACTTGCTATGTAGACTGGCTAGCTTCAAAATGCCTCAACCCTTCTGTTTCTCTATCCTAACTACTGAGATTGTACCCACATTACTATGCATAGTGTAAAGGTTCTTAAAAATTAATTATATGAACAAATACAGCAAATAAGAAAGAAATGGCTAAAACAATCACAGTTCATCAATGTAATAAAAATAACACAACACTGTTATAGGAACTATGAAGACAGCCTAACTATCTAATCTAGTCTTCTGCCCCTGAATGTATGTGTGTGTGTGTGTGTGTTAGAGAGAGAGAGAGAGAGAGAGAGAGAGAGAGAGAGAGAGAGAGAGAGAGAGAAGATATGAAAAAACTAAATAAAATTTACAGTTGATCAGAAGTTATTAAGGAAAAAAAAAAGACCGAGGCGATAGCTCTGCTGAAGAATGCATACTTCTCTTGCAGAGGGCCTGAGATTTCTATTTTCAGCACCCTACATCAGGCACCTTACAAACACTTCTAATTCTAGCTGCAGGGAATTTGATACCTTCCTGTTTGCATTTATCTGCACATACTCCCCCACAACACACATGCATGGGGGTGGGATGCATGCACACATGTGCGCGCACACACACAAAATTAAAATAAGTCTTAAAAATAAATAATATAAAAATATAGACGTACAGACAAGGCTCAGGAAAATAAAAACAAATAGGATTGCACCTTTAGTGAATTTATAATATTAAAATTCAGATATAGTGCTATTTATTTGGTACATAATTATTTTAAAATATCTGTTCTCCATTTCTTGTCCTTTACAATACCTTTAAATACAGTCATTAACATGTCTCACTAATCTGTTTAATCTGTAAATATACTGTATCATCAGATTGTTCCTACTAATTAAAGGTATCATAAATTCTGCAAAGAAGAGTATAGTCTGCTATCCTTGCTAAAGTCCTTTTGTTAGAGTGTACTAAAAACCAGATTCTCACTAAACACGTGTATGCTGCATCCCTTAAGAGTACACTCCTTCTAATAGTTAGGGCAGCAAATCAATACCCTTAATTAAGAGTGAGCACTGCAGACCAGGGAAGTAGGTAGGCAGTGCTGTTTCAAGAATGGGAGAATCGACACTGAAATGGGCAAGCTGAATTAGTTCCCTCAGTTAGACGATCATCCATTAAATCAGAGAGGAAAAAGTAACTTCCAAAGAGTCCATTTAGACGAAAGTGACAGGCTGGAAACAGATATCTTTCAAAAAGGCAGAAGAAGGCAGAGATGGCACAGTGGTTAAGAACACTGGCTGCTCTTCCAGAGGACACAGGCTTTCCTCACATG
This sequence comes from Mus caroli, assembly GCF_978045245.1. NCBI lineage: Eukaryota > Metazoa > Chordata > Mammalia > Rodentia > Muridae > Mus > Mus caroli. The sequence continues at coordinate 71,258,677 of NW_028227263.1, forward strand.
ATGGCTCACAACCACCTGAAACTCCAGTTCCAGGGGATATGATGCCTTCTTCTGACCTCTGAGTATACTGTATGCACACGATATACACAGACACACATATACATACAATGCATGCACATGATACACAAACATTCATGAAAAGCAAAACAACAAAACAAACAAAAACATAAAAAAATATTCCAAAAAGGAAAGCCAGACAGAATAAACCATTTCATATCATCATAGTGTAGAATTCCTTTGGCTTGCTTGTCTCAAAAATAATGTCTCTGGCATTGAGCTGGCCCTAGATGACCTCAAACAAAATTATTATCAGGCTGGTTCCAAATCAAATTAGCTCTGAAATAAACGGGGTGGAAAAATGATCTAAGATTAGCTTCTCAGATGCTACAGATCCAGCCATGTGACATCCATACCATCCACAATAAATGCTACTAAGAGTCTGTAATAATCTTATGTCTGGCAACCATTTTATCTTCAGTGCTTGAGTGGATTATAAAATCCTTAGTTTTCAGATGGTCTTTTTAACTGTCAACAAGCCACGTAAATGCGGCAGCCGTATCATCATTCACTGGACAGCAGTGAAAAGGTTTTCCTAAGGAGTGAGTTCCCTTCTTGGTCTTTAGCAGCACTCTAGAAACTCAGGCCTTCTTCAGTTCTAAAACACTGTAAAAATACATTTCTTTTCACAACAAGAAAATTTTGTTCCACTTGCTACACATTTGTACATCTACAGTGCCTCTGAGTATCTTTCATTACTTCAGAAATGTGTTAAGAATTTAGTTTAAAGATCCCAGTCCTCCAGGCTAGCAAGACGGTGGCTCTATGAGTAAAAGCACTTGCCATGCAAGCCTGAGGACTTGATTTTGGTCCCCCAAACCTATAACAAAGGAATAACTGACTACTCCTAAGAGCTGTTTTCTGACTTCCATATACATACCCAATAACAAGGACATGCGTGTATGTGTGTGCGAGTATACCTACACACACACACACACACACACACACACACACACACACACACACACTGAAAATAGATTTTTTTTTAATACAATATATTCTGATCATGGTTTCCCTTCTCCTAACTCCACAAGTCCACATGCTTTCATTCTGTCTTTCATTAGAAAGCAAACATGCAACTAAAACAAAAATATATAAAATAGGATAGAAACAAACAAAGAAACAAACGAGAAAACAGAAAAAAAAGAGCCAAAAAAAAAAAAAAAAAAAAAGAACTGGAAACATGCAGATACAAGACACAAACATCTGCACACATACAAGTCCTCTAAAAATACAAAATAGGAAATCATGAAATAAAAGGAAAGGACTTATAAATTTAAAAAAAAAAAAAAAAGAAAGCCTAAACAAAAATTGAGAGTTTGTTTTGTGTTGGCCACGTACTTACTGCTTGCTGGGCCTGGGGCCTGTCCTTAAGTGTGGTTTGTATAACCAGGGAGACTCTATTAGGAAACTAATTTTTGCTTTGTGAGCAGTTACCAACTGGCAATAGACAGCTTCTGGGTCAGTAGGGCTGGGCACTCATGTCCAATTTCCCTTTCAGTGCTGGGGTCCCATCTGGCTTAGACCCGTGCAGTCTCTGTACACAGCACCACTGTACCTTCGAATCCATATTCAGTTACAAACCCTTTGATCTACAGTGGTGACCTATATGCAAAATACACTGGCCCAATAGTGGCATAAAAGTTGTGGGAGCAACTAACTACTACCTAAATGGATTTAAAGGCCATTTGTGACATAGAACCTCTGCTGGACACTGCTCAGGTGGCCAAGAACTTGAGACTAGATAGACCATGGGCATAGAGGACAATCAAATACTACTCTTTTGCTAAAGGAATGTAGCAATAAAGTGATTCCTAACAACATTCTGTTATACATCAGTGTCTGCTCAGCCATCATCAGATCCCTCCCCTGAGAGCCCAGGAAACCCTGTAGAAGAGGAGGTAGAAGATTCTAAGAGCCAGTGGGGATGGAGGACATCAAGGAGACAAAGTTTTCTCTGAGTAAAAACAAAATTAAATATTAGGCCTCTGCTGCTACAATCCTAATGTTAGCTCTTTTTCTTAAGTGGGAACTGTCTTGGTTTGTTTTCTGTGCTGTTAAAAACACCATGACCAAAGCCAACTTGGGAAGGAAAGGGTTTGTTACATTTTACAACTCTCAGGGATTTTTCCATCACTGCAGAAAGTCAAGCAAGAACCTGGAGGAAAGAGCGGACTGACCATAGAGGAACACTCCTTACTGACTTGCTCCCCACTGTAGGGATAATCTCTTGCGTGGAAGCATCACCTGTCAGTAAATAGCTGATGGCCAATTAAGCTGAGGCAGGGTTACAAGGTGGGACATCAGGCAGAGACTGAGAGGAACTCTGGGAAATAGTGAAGGTGGGAAGATTCCCTATCTTCACTGGAAGTTGGATGTATGAAACTAAAGAGAGATAACTAGCCATGTGGCAGACATAGTATGGTATAAATGGGTTAATGTAAATTATAAGCTAGTGGGGACAGGCCAAGTTTATGGCTCAGGCCTTTTTGTTTTGTTTGTTTGTTTTTTGAATAAATAATAAGCCTCTGAATCGTTACTCAGGCATGGGTGGAAAAGCCAGTGGTTCTAACCAACAGCTTGCTCAGCTTTCATATACAACCCTAGACTACCTGCCTTTGCAATTTGATTCAGGTGTTTCTAAAGTGAGGTTCCCTTTTGCAAAATGGCTCTTGGCTTGTGTCAAGTTGACAAAATACTAACCAACACAGCAACACTGTATATTAACAATGCTTTATAAATTCACATCTTAATTATAGCAAGACTCACTGGGTGAGGGGCATAGACAGATACCTAACTAAAAATGAAAACTTTCCCTTACCATCAGCTGCTGTTGGATATTCATAAGTTTAGAAATATGTCCAGTACAACTGTCTCCATGGGGTTCACGATGTGATTCGGATTCAGAAGTCAATGTATAGATGTCCAGTTCTCGATGATGCCTCACTGAACAGTCGCCATAAGGGATTTCATAGGATAAGCTGCTCCAGGAATCTGGTTCCCCTGCATTTTCCCTGCAAGCAAGCAATCTTTTGTTAATATATCAACTCTACTAGCAGGCATAGATTTAATCTTTTAAGAACGATGTAATATTTCTGATTGATCTCTGAGCCTTCAGAACAGAAAATGGGTTTATGCAGCTCCAATGATATAAGGATCTGACAGGCATCTCTACCTTCTTGTCCCTCTTTGCAAGCGAACAGAAATGGCTTAAGTAAAACCTAAAAGACCATTCCCTAAGGATTTTGTTTTGATCAAGACAGGGAGGTCTGGAATCTTTAAATAGTTAATATTATGGTAATAATCAAATAATGAACAATAAGAATGATGGCTTTACCCTGGTTTTCAATAGTAGCAAGCAAGAGCCATTAAGACTGGATTATAAACAGGTTACATTACATGCTAACACAATTCAGTTCTACTAGAAGGGAAGAGTCAGCTACTCAATTCCTATAAAATACTCCTCTGAAACATTAGAGGAAACACCTCCAAGCTTCTTGAAGTCAACGACACAAGGAAAAAAACCACAATGCTAAATATACTATTCTCATCAACACAAATCCAAATCCTGTTTTACATGAAGCTCTGGCTCTAGAAACTTCACGTTATTATTTTTTTTTTAATTTAGAAATCAAAAGCTGGTTATGTGGCTCAGTGGTAGAACACTTGGCTACCATTTGCAAGACCCTGGGTTTGATCTGAAGTTCCAAACAAAACACCAAAATATAAAAGTAAAAACTCAATTTTGCTCAACTCATAAACATGCGTGGTATACAAATAAAGCTCAAATGAGTACAGACATGAGTAACTTCTGGCCTAAGAGTAAAAACATGAAACTATTTTTCTGATAAATGTAGGAAACTTCAGGTTCAGTAAGGAGAACAGGCTTACTTGAAAACATGTTAAAACAAGTGACCACGGAAAGAAGTAATTATTATATGTATCTGGGTTTGTTTCAAGCCAAGTGGGCTTCTTCTATTCAGCTCACAGCACTTCTAACTTGACCTCTCCTCACAAGATCCACCCAGGCAATGCACCCTGCACATGGGTTTTGGGCTGTATGAAGGGATTTAAGGGTTTAAGATGAACAGAGATGAAGCATGCAGTGTATCACCCACTGTCATATTCTCATTGTATATATTTTGTCACACATTTCAAGTCAAGGAGCCTCTTATGTTTTTGGATGCACTTCTTGGAAGCTCTGATCCTAGGTATTGTGCCCTTTTTTTGTCAGTCAGATACAATGTATAATGAACAGAGCTGAGATTTCTGGATTTAAATCCAAGTATTGAATTTCTTGCTTATATACCATAAGGTGTCCTAATTTTTCTGGAACTTACTTCTATAATTGTACATAGGGATATGACAGTTCAGTCACTATTTCAAGAAATGGATAAAATGAACATCAAGGGCTAAGCACAGGGAAGGTACAGCTTGTGTTGCCTATTACTCCCCCCAACCCCCCGCCTTTACCAAGGTCTGCCCACACATTCTACCATTCTCAAAGCATGGGCCTTCTTTATATTAAAATCACCTCATTTTTCATTTTAAAGTTACATTCTCCGTTTAGTGTACTTTGCTTCTGCAGAGGATCTGCTCTGCATGGTTTTAAGTAGAACCTTTCCTATAGCTACCATTAGTGATTAAGTTGTCTCTTAGCCTTAACTTGTGCCTGGTTACCTAAAGTTTACCTTTAAAGCTACATGCAATGATTTTATTGTAACTAAACCAAGTCTGGCAGGACACAAAAGCATACCTACAAACACACTACAGAAATTTTGTTTCTTTTAGTTGGTGAATCAGGATGTCCTGGTAAAGATCTTTTTTAAAAAACCGAGTGAAATGGAGACCTGCAGATAAAGGAACTTAATGGTACAGAAAGCTCTACAGAGATCTCCGCCACTTCCTCCTCCTCAACTCCCTTTCTAGATCATGGTGAGAAAACTTCCACTATGATGCAAGCAAAAGGTATTTTATTATCAACTGGCATTTATGCAGTATAGACATCATTTTATGACTACGTTAGACAGTATTAACTGTCTTAAATTGTCATATTCAGACAGATCCTGAAAAAAACCTTCAAACTTTCAAACTTCTTGTCAAAGGTAATTTATATTGTTTTCAAACATTCTCACGAGCACCAAACTGTGTGCGGTTTCTAACGTGGCTCTGGAAAACATTCTTCTGAGCGCAGCATGACTACTGTGGTTTAGTTACTCATCTTTAACCTCACCTGGGGAAAAAGACATGTGTCTTCTGAACAACATGTTTCCACTGTTTACTAGACACTCCCTTGGCACACTACAGATGCTCAGGTATTTGTTAAGATTCTACTACAAAGAAAAAAAAAGTAAGAACTGCTTTGCTTCTGGGGTGGGTGGACAGATAGCCTTAAAAAAAAATTCTCCAAATGGCCCAATGTGTTAAGTACTCATGATTTAAAAACCAGGAGCAGTATAAGACACCTGAAGACAAGAGCAACCCAATGGGAGGAATTTACTTAAAAGATTATTGGGTTGCTAGTAAAAAAGATGGAGATAAACTGTAATAAATACAAGGTTTTGGTTTTCTAAATGCAATTTACCCCATTGTTCTTAGATTACAATATGACCCTCAGGCTGGGCCAGAACTCATAATCTTTCTAATTTTGGCTTGTCTAATGCTGAGATTATAGCATACCATGTGTGTTCTTTTGTGACTGAGTTACCTCACTCAGGATGATATTTTCTAGATCCATCCATTTGCCTGTGAATTTCATGAAGTCGTTGTTTTTAATAGTTGAGTAGTATTCCATTGTGTAAATGTACCACATTTTCTGTATCCATTCCTCTGTTGAGGGACATTTGTGTTGTTTCCAGCTTCTGGCCATTATAATGAAGGGTGCTATGAAAATAGTGGAGCATGTGTCCTTGTTATATAGTGGAGCATCTCTTGGGTATATGCCAGGAGTGGTATAAGCTGGGTCCTCAAGTAGAACTATCCAATTTTCTGAGGAAACACCAGACTGATATCCAGAGTGGTTGTATCAGCTTGCAATCCCACCAGCAATGGAGGAGTGTTCCTCTTTCTCCACATCCTTGCCAGCATCTGCTGTCACCTGAGATTTTTGATCTTAGCTATTCTGACTGGTGTGAGGTGGAATCTCAGGTATACACTCACTGATAAGTGGATATTAGCCAAAAAAAACAAAACAAAACAAAACAAAAAACCAGAAAAACAAACAAAAAAACCCCAAAAACCCAAAACCTCAGAATACGCACAATACAACTCACTGACCATGTGAAGGAAGACCACACCGCAGTTTGGATGCTACAGTCCTACTCAGAAGGGGGAAGAAAATAATCTCAGGAGGTAGAAGGAGAATGGGATCAGAGACGGGGGCGGGGGGGGGGGGAAGGTGGAGGGTTGAGATATGGAGGAGATGGGAGAGAAGTACAAAGGGTCAGGAATTTGAAGGAAGATGTGTCAGTGGGGGAGAGGAAACTGGGGGTAGTCACTAGAAAGTTTCAGAGGCCAGAGATCCAAGGGGTTCCCAGAACCCAACAGAGAGCACATTAGCTGAAATACCCAACAAAAGCAAGATAGAACCTGTAGAGACTATATCCAGTGGCTAGGCATGCCCCCCTCCCACGTTGAGGGATGGGCCCACCTCAAAAATAATAATCCAGAATTCCTCCTGTCAAAAGGAAACACAGGGACAAAGAGTGGAGCAATCTGAAGGAAAGTCCACCCAGAGACTGCCCCACCTAGTGGTCCATCCCATCTACAGACACCAAACCCAGACACTATTGCTGACGCCAAGAAGTGCTTGCTGACAGGAGCCTGGTATAGCTGTCCCTTGAGAGGCTCTGCCAGAGCCTGACCAATACAGAGGTGGATGTTTGCAGCGAAACATTTGACTGAGTGTGAGAACCCCAACGGAGGAGTTAGGGCAAAACTGTAGAAGCTGAAAGGGTTTGCAACCCCATAGGAAGAACAACAGTATCAATCCACCAGAGCCCTCAAAGCTCCCAGGGACTAAGCCAAAGAGTACACATGGGGGGACCCATGGCTCCAGCTGGATATGTAGCAGAGGATTGCCTGGTCTGGCATCAATGGGAGGGGAGCCCCTTGGTCCTGTGGAGGCTCTATGACTCAGAGTAGGAAAATGCTAGGGCGCTGGGGTGGAGTGGGTGGGCGAGTGGGTGGGGAACACCCTCATGGAGGAAGGGGGAGGGGATAGGAGGATTGTGGAGGGGAAACTGGTAAGGGAGATAACATCTGAAATGTAAATGAATATATTAACCAATAAAAAAGAAAAAACCCCAATTCGTTAAAGAAATCAGTAACTTTAAATGGCAATGAAGGTATTAGTCTATAAACTACTTTCTTCACTTGAAAAAGACAATTCTGCTTATTAGTCTGATTGGACCCTCAACCTTCAGTTAGGAAGTTCACTTAGCAATATACTAAGTCACTGAAGTTCAAAACAAAACCTTTAAACAAACCAATAAGTTTCTAGGGACATCATATATTTTTAGAAAGCCTACTGCTTTGACTTAGCTTTTCAGAATTTACTACTGAAATATATTTACTTCATCTATCAGTTTGACCAATAACTTAAGTCACAATAAAGAAAAAATTTTCATAAGCTAGTATGATTTTTCATCTTTCCTCTAATCTGCTTTTGCAGCAACATTTAACATTATTCTCCCCAATAACAGCACTGTTCAATAGATTAAGTGAAAAGGACGCAAGTTTCTCTATGATAAAGAATCAAAACTTTTTTGTTTCCAATTGATTACAAAGAAAAAACTCTAAACAGCATCTGATCAGCTAGAGACTGATGGGAAGAGATTTCATTACCCCATCAAATAGATACTTCACTTAGGCCTGAGCAAGCTGAAAATTTAACTGAATAGGATTCAGGAGGTTTTAAAAGCCCAGTTCACAATTAGTTCTTTTTGGTGACTACTACTATTTATTATTATATCAAAGGAATCCAAAAATCAGCTTTAATAGCCATGTTACTATGGGCTTCTGTAATTTACTGAATGATTCCCTTGAACAAATGTGAAATGCTGGAAGCAAATTATAGCTCAAAATAAACACAATGCATTTGCAAAGGATTATCTAGTTTTCAAGAACCACAACAAAAAAACCCCACATTTCATCTTCCAAGTTACAATACCAATATTCTGTATATAATGAAATGTAAATAAACTCTAGTTTCGCAGAGCTACTGTGTATAAACAGATTTTTATTAATTTATTTATTCATTTCCAGCAAAGTAATTGCTTAATTTGGTAGTTTTTGTGAATTCATGAGATTTGTACAGCTAAGGAAATGTTTCTTTAGATTATATTTTAAAATGGTAAATGAAGCATTATGAATGTCTAAATTTTAAGTTTTGAAAGCATATATACTCTAAAAGAAAATGTGTTTACAAAACTCAAAAAAATAGTTATTAAAATGTTGACTTGCTATAAAATCCAAATATGTCTTTTCACTGGGTCAACACAAGAAGCCAATGCTATTTCTCTGTATTTGAAAATGTACTAAGTTACATTATAAGTATTTGTTTCAAATGTTCATACTGGTCTTTTTGTATTATGGATAAACTCCCAAATCTTGTTGAAAAGATAACACCAAAGAACATGGCATTGTATTTATAAATGCACTGTACCTGTAACCTATCTCTCTCTCTTTTTTTTTTTTTTTTTTGTATTGTAAATCAAAAGCTCAGAGACTGTATACAGACTCATTTCTAAAACTCTGTGGATCCATTTCTAAAACTCTGTGCCTCTTCTTATTTTCCAACATTAACTACCACTGTAGTAGTTTCAAATTATGGTAATATCCACACATAACAAAAATTTAATATAATATGCAACAGAAGTCTATCAGGCTTATTAGGTACTTTTATCACAAATTTTATAGGATCCACAGCATATTTTTCAATTCTAGATTAATATAAATTAGAAATCATTCTCTAGAGATTTGGTTATAGCATCCAAACTGAGTCTATAACTACCCGTACCAAATCTAGTAGTTTACATATGCAATTCAAAAAAATTCAATATCCCTACAGTAGACTTCAACTAATAACAAGTAATCTAGCTGCTTCACAACAGTCAATAATTTAGCTCTCTCCTGTTTTACCTTGCAACTTCAAAAAGAAAAAGAAAAAGAAAGAAAAAGAAAGAAAAACAGGCTTAATGCTAACATACACATAAACCTTCAACAAATTAACTACAAAGAAACAACAGACTCTCCAGACATAGTAACACTAGTCATTCAGGAGAAGTCCAAAGCTACTTCTTGTTCAATTATAACAAAACGCTAGTGAAGAGCAGCAGGGAAATCTAACAATACATCATTTTGAAAGCTGATACTTACACTTGTCTGCCCAAACACCATGAATATCTCAAGCCCATCCTATTTGGGTTCTGGACTCATGCTATCACTTTAAGAAAAGATAAAAACACTCGGGCCAACCCTCTCAAGAGGGGTGTTCTACCCTGAGCCTACTTTTGGCAAGGAACTGCAAGAGCTGGTTCCTTATTTGAGAGCTCCTGCAATACCTTTCATGAAACCACATCACTATAACATTGCCAAACCTCAATGGCGCTTACAAAATCAACCACAGCGCCACTGAAATGGAGCTGGAAAGTCTAAATTCCAGACGAGCAACAACTAGACCAAGGGCAAAAGAGTCATTTTGCTCAAAATGAAACACTCATCTTAGCTAGGTATTGTCAGATAAATGTTCACATGTATGCAGATTCACTAGAAATTTTATTGGCTTTCCTCTTCTCTTTGTTTCTTGGGTTGAAGTGGGGGATGTATTGGTCCCTTGTTCATTACTCGAAGGAAATACATTAGGGTGAAAAGAGGTCTGTTAGAATACTCTAGAGGCTAAAAGTTAAGGTAACAGCATAGGCTCTGGAAAGACTCTCCTTGGCCGTATCTTCTCATGGTAGATAGCACTGAATTCCAAAGCCATGTATGGAAACAGGGGTCATATTACTTAGGTAAAAGCCGAAGAATGACTTGGGGGTTAGGTTTAGACTGTTATAACCAGTTTTGATTATAAGAATGGCTTTCATCTCTTCCAAGTGTGGTCCTCTTAGACTTTAGGGCCATCTAATGTGTTTTACCTTCTACAACCACTATACTGAGGATCAACACATGAGCCCAAAACTCTATCCAAACCATAGCAGGAGACAGAATTGTTTCTGTCCCCTAAGTAACCAGCACGGGAGAAATACAAAGGAAAAGAAAAGCCAAGAAGACACATAATTTGAGCAAGTGCTGTCTATCATTAGCACCATATGTCTGTCTGTCTATTTAAAGCTTAAGTGGCCAATGATCAAATAAATGTAGAAGTTACACCAACCTATCAGTCAAGGCACTCTTCTGATACAGGAAGTAAGCATTCTCCAAGCTCTTCCTTGATCATGCAAAATACAAACCTTCTTATATGCTTTTTAATACACAAGTTCTACTGGCTACAGCATAAAATATTCATTTAATATAAAAGAAGTCCTACAACAATCAGTGATTATAAAAACTGCTAATTGCAGAACTACTACCAATTTTCCTAAGAACAAGACAACTAGTTTTACAATATCAGTATGGAGAAAATGTACTGGTACCAGGTAACTTAGGAAGAACATTTTATTTTCTTAAGCCAAATGTCTATAAAATTTAAAGGTATAAGCAAGAACTATAAATATTAGATCTTTATAAACTTTCAAAATAGCACTTATTAACATTCCAAAGGTCTAGGTATGCTGGGAGATGCTTAGAGGGGCACGTGGCTACTGTGCAAGCACGGACTAATTTGTTCAGCTCTCTAGTCCCACACGAAGAGCCAGGGTGGGGCATGAGCCAGTAACCGCAGAGCTGGGGGCGGGGTCTGGATCAGGATCAGGAAGATCCTGGAACCTCACTGGTAAGCCGATCTGCCAACTGAGAATTTCCTGGTTCAATGAGATATTCTCTCAAAAACTAAGGTGGAGAACTTAGCTAGGAGTCAAGTTCAGGCCTTTAAATGTGTATACATAGGCATATACACCAACACATACCAATGTAGAAATGAATATAGTATATTAAATAAATATAATTAAGCTAAAAATGAGAAAAACTGTAAAAGAATTCTAAAATTATAGTTATCCCATTCTATTTAAGTCATTTGGCATTAAATAGAATGTTCTTTTATAAATTGTGTTTTATAGAAAAGATGAAAAGAATAACCACACTGCCATCTCCAGATTTTATAGAAAAGAAAATGTTAACTAGGATAAACCATCCCTGATCCACAGATAAAACATAAGCAATAAATGTATCTGGTGAAAAAAATTAGGCACCTAATTCATTAACTTCACTAACTAGTATCAAAACAAAACCTTAATTAAAGTTTTTAAGGAATACAAATCCTTCTCTGTGTCTATGGACACTAAACATTTAAAAAAAAAACCTTGTCAAATGATTGTTATACAACTTAGGCAGCTAAAGGAGTTTTGTTACTGGTTTAAGTAAGAATGTTAACACAACTGCTTTCAAGAAAACATATCACTAAAAACTTTCATATCTCAATTGTTTATAATCCAACTAATTATAGACATTATTGATATAGCATGAAAAAACACATTCACGGTTAAGTAACTGAAGGATGATCCAATGCATGATAATAGGGAGAAGTCCTTCCACTTTAAGAACAAGCTGGCAAAAGTCTAACTACTAAACTGCAGTAAATGTACAGAATAATATTTCCTCCCTCCCTCCCTCTCTCTCTCTCTCTCTCTCTCTCTCTCTCTCTCTCTTTGAAACAGGGTTTCTCTATATGGCCCTGGCTGTCCTAGAACTCACTCTGTAGACCAGGCTGTCCTTGAACTCAGAAATCCACCTGCCTCTGCTTCCCAAGTGCTGGGATTAAAGGCATGAGCTACCACTGCCTGGCATTTAGAATTCTTAAAGCAATGCTAAAGCTCAACTTTTGGAGCTGTACAAACCCTTGTTCTACTACCCACTTTATTACTGTTATTTGTGTCTTTGTGCAATAAAGATTAATGTCTTCATCCCCAAAAGATCGCAGAGAGGATGGATGGATGGATGGATGGATGGATGGATGGATGGATGAATAGATAGATAGAGACAGACAGACAGACAGACAGACTAAAAATGCCTAGTATACGGTAACTGGAATCACTGTTTTATAAAAGTTCATCATTTTCAGAAAAGACATGTACTTTGCAGTTTCCCAGCACATTGCCAAATAAAGCAATCCTGAGGTGATTAGCTTAAATACCTTAAAAATAAAATATAGAAATTCTTAAAGCTGTTAATGAGAAAAAAACACTGCAAACTAGATCTACAAATAAGCAATTAAATTAACTCATTAAAAACCTGATACTGCTACCAAATATACTTTTTTGTTGTTTTTTAAAAGTCAGGCTTGTGAATATAGCCTTGGGCTAGTTACTTAGATACTGCAGGAACTACACACACCTCATGTCTGCTGAGTTGTTTTAAATGAGATGAGATGAAAAGCTGCAAAGCAGCACCGCGCACAAGGCGAGGTGGCCATCTGCATTTGGTAAATACTAGTGTCTTCACCATCTCTCACCTCCATCTACTTCTACTATTCTATCTTTATAAGCCACAAAGACCCAGGTTGCAGACTGCCAAGGAGTCAGAGGGGTAACAGACAAGACGAATGGAGCCAGGCCAGCACAACGCCAAGGTGCTGCAGATCACTCCCCCTGGCTATTATTTTATAGCTACATTTGCATATGTATTTTATCCTTACCCCTCTTCAGCAAAAGCGAAGGCTCCAAACCTGTTTTGTAACAGATAAGCTATTGTGATTCACTTACCAAATCCTTAAGAGGACCCTGAAAAGGCAATCACGGTGTTGACAACACATCTTGCACAACAGTCCTGTGTTCTACTGTGAGATGTGCAGTCAAGTTTCATGTGAGAGTCTTGAAAGCAGGATTCAAAAACTCACAAACATACCGGCCCTGAGAATTATTTATACTTCCGACTACACTAAACCGTCACGGAGTGCCCATTACTTAGAAGGCTGGGTCTGTGTCCTGCACATTTACAAATGTCATCAGGAGAATTGAGGCTAAGCGTTGTTACTTTATGGGACCATGACAACAGGCAAGAGACTTCATTTCCTTTGCCTCAGCTTCTACAACTGTAAGAAAGAGATAATAGCATTTATTCTATCCACTCATTGTGCTTTTATGAGACTCAAAATCTAAGGCAATAGCTTAAGTGTAACCAATCGTACTTTAAATATCCCATGAGGATTAAAACTGTAAAGTTATTACAGTGAGGACCTTATGTTCTTCATACAGAGGCAGGGGCTAATGGAAAGCAGGACACCCTCCTGTACTTAAGTGCTGTTATATTCTCCACTCTAGCAGTCTCTCCCTGAATTTCTTCTTTCTCTGTCAAATTTCTACATAGGAAGAATGTTGGCCTTGTATTTCCACTGACGTTTGTGTCAAACCACTTTTTATGTATCCTAGTTATTTTAGTTGTCTCAACAACCATTTTTCATCCACAAATCATACATAACATTTACTTCAGAAAGGTCAATGTACTAAAGGATAAAAGAACCTCTGGTGGAATCACCATGCCTGACCTAAAGCTTTACTTCAGAGCAATTGTGATAAAAACTGCATGGTACTGGTATAACGACAGACAAGTAGACCAATGGAATAGAATTGAAGACCCTGAGATCAACCCACATACCTATGGTCACTTGATCTTCGACAAGGGAGCTAAAACCATCCAGTGGAAGAAAGACAGTATTTTCAACAAATGGTGCTGGCACAACTGGTTGTTATCATGTAGAAGAATGCGAATCAATCCATTCCTATCTCCTTGTACTAAGGTCAAATCTAAGTGGATCAAGGAACTTCACATAAAACCAGAGATACTGAAACTTATAGAGGAGAAAGTGGGGAAAAGCCTCCAAGATATGGGCACAGGGGAAAAATTCCTGAATAGAACAGCAATGGCTTGTGCTGTAAGATCGAGAATTGACAAATGGAACCTCATGAAACTTCAAAGCTTCTGCAAGGCAAAAGACACCATCAATAAGACAAAAAGGCCACCAACAGATTGGGAAAGGATCTTTACCTATCCTAAATCAGATAGGGGACTAATATCCAATATATATAAAGAACTCAAGAGGGTGGACTCCAGAAAATCAAATAACCCCATTAAAAATGGGGCTCAGAGCCAAACAAAGAATTCTCACCTGAGGAATACCGAATGGCTGAGAAGCACCTGAAAAAATGTTCAACATCCTTAGTCATCAAAGAAATGCAAATCAAAACAACCCTGAGATTCCACCTCACACCAGTCAGAATGGCTAAGATCAAAAATTCAGGTGACAGCAGATGCTGGCGAGGATGTGGAAAAAGAGGAACACTCCTCCATTGTTGGTGGGATTGCAAGCTTGTACAACCACTCTGGAAATCAGTCTGGCAGTTCCTCAGAAAATTGGACATAGTACTACTGGAGGATCCAGCAATACCTCTCCTGGGCATATATCCAGAAGATGTCCCAACCGGTAAGAAGGACACATGCTCCACTATGTTCATAGCAGCCTTATTTATAATAGCCAGAAGCTGGAAAGAACCCAGATGCCCCTCAACAGAGGAATGGATACAAAAAATGTGGTACATTTACACAATGGAGTACTACTCAGCTATTAAAAAGAATGAACTTATGAAATTCCTAGGCAAATGGTTGGACCTGGAGGGCATCATCCTGAGTGAGGTAACACAATCACAAAATAACTCAAATGATATGTACTCACTGATAAGTGGATATTAGCCCAGAAACTTAGTATACCGAGATATAAGAGACAATTTGCAAATCACATGAAACTGAAGAAGAACGAAGACCAAATTGTAGACACTTTGCCCCTTCTTAGAATTGGAAACAATCACCCATGGAAGGAGGAAGGAGTTACAGAGACAAAGTTTGGAGCTGAGACAAAAGGATGGACCATCTTGAGACTGCCATATCCAGGGATCCATCCCATAATTAGCCTCCAAACGATAACACCATTGCATACACTAGCAAGCGTTTGCTGAAAGGACCCTGATATAGCTGTCTCTTGTGAAACTAGGCTGGGGCCTAGCAAACACATAAGTGGATGCTCACAGTCAGCTATTGGATGGATCACAGGGCCCCCAATGGAGGAGCTAGAGAAAGTATCCAAGGAGCTAAAGAAATCTGCAACCCTGTAGGTGCAACAACATTATGAACTAACCAGTACCCTAGAGCTCTTGACTCTAGCTGCATATGTATCAAAAGATGGTCTAGTCGGCCATCACTGGAAAGAGAGGCCCATTGGACTTGCAAACTTTATATGCCCCAGTACAGGGGAACGCCAGGGCCAAAAAATGGGAATGGGTGGGTAGGGAAGTGGGGGGGAGGGTATGGGGAACTTTTGGGATAGCATTGGAAATGTAATTGAGGAAAATACGTAATAATTAAAAAAAAAAAAGAAAGAAAGAAAGGTCACTGTAGCGTTAAAATAATATCTGCAGTGTGTTAAGTATGGATTCTACTGCAACACAAGCATTCAACACATAACTATTTTTGAATCAATTCTAAAAATCAGATAAAGCTATGAAGATAAATACTCAAACTGGCTCTTAATAGCAATTGAAATATCTCAGCTCTTTATGTATATACTCGAGAGTTGACAATCTTAAAAGAAATTTTTTTCTTCTAAAGACAGAGGTACTGTAAGTCATTTTTTTTTTTTTTTTTTTTTTTTTTGGTTTTTCGAGATAGGGTTTCTCTGTATAGCCCTGGCTGTCCTGGAACTCACTTTGTAGACCAGGCTGGCCTCGAACTCAGAAATCCACCTGCCTCTGCCTCCCGAGTGCTGGGACTAAAGGCGTGTGCCACCACGCCTGGCTTGTAAGTCATTTTTAAATCAACTTGTGATATTCCTAAAAATGTTTCCATTTCTCTACTAATTTTAACTTTCAGAAAGGCATGATATATATTACAAAAAAAGAATTCTCAGCAGCCCAACCAACCAGAATTTGAGTTTACAGTGGAGTGGCCTTAAGTTTATTGACATTTTTACGCACAATTTTATGAGACTTTCCAGGAGATCACCATGTAGTTTATCAAAGCATCTGCACACATTTCAATTGGTTCAAACCACCACATGACAGAGGAAGAGCAGCCACAGAGGTGGGACAATTATATTTACCAATTGTAAACAACATCACCCAGGCCATCCATTGTCCATCATTAAGGGAAGGATGTTTGGATGTATCTTGGTGGTCATTTCTGTTATACCTTTACTTTTGTTCAGAATATATTTGTAAAGAATCCTTTACAATCTATTTTCCTGTTGCTGTAAAAAAAAAAAAAAAAAAGCAACATAAGGATTTATCCTGGCTCACAGGTTTCAGCCCATCTTGGCCGGGAAGTAAAGGAAGCAGAAGCATCAACTAGCTGGTCATACTATATTCACGATCAGGAAACAGAGCTTCATTTCTCCACTTACACAGTTTAAGACCCCAGCCAGGGAATGCGGCCACCTACAGTGGGCGTCCTTCCTACCTCAATAAATTCAGTCAAGATAATCTTACCTAGACATGCCCAGAAACCCATCTCCCAGGTGATAGGAGAGTCTGTCAAGCTGACAATTATAGTAACCATCATAGACTAGAAGGTAAATTTAGTTGTTTGGTTTTTTTCTCTTAGGTGCATAACCCTTCCTCAGAGATGTGATGAAAGAGGTAGGCTTTGGCTGAGAGATGTTTCAGTAATGTACTTGTGCAAGCAAAAGATCTGAGTTCCTATTTCTAGCACCCACATAAAAAGTCAGGCATGGTATCCTAGACACATTGCCCTAGTGCTAGGGGGTGGAGACAAGAGAATCAGGGTGCTGCTCAGGCAGTCTAGCTAAAACCAACCAACCAACCAAACAATGCTCTTATTTCAGGACAAAACAAAAACCTTTCAGGTGGAGCAATAGAGGAAGTCACCCTGTGTTGGCCTCTGCCCTCCATTGGTAAGTATTCTACATATATGCCCCAAAGAGCTAAGAGTGCAGCTCAGTAGGAAAAGGTACAAGTGGACCATTCCTAAAGCCCTGGGCTCAGCCCCTCAGTACCACAAAAGGAAGGGGAAAGAAAAAGAATGATGGACAGAGAAGGAGACAGCATGAAGGAGACAGACAGACCACTGAGGAAGAAAATTAAAATGTGAGGGAAAGACAGGCAAGTCATCCACTATTCTAATGATTTTAGTATATACTGGAGAGATATGAGTCGGCAGTTCTTAACTTTCAAAACAACTTTTACGAATGAGTCTTCTAAAACAAACCCTTTCCTCAGGAAAGTCCGTAAGTTCTCTGAATTTGAAAAAGTACAGATCTCCCCCTCAGACTCCCACAAGGACCCCACAAGCAGAAAGAGCAATGAACAGTCTGTTAAGAGATTTGTCACTCATTTCAGGCTTACTACCTCTTACCATTGACCAGTTAATTTGCCTGATTCCTCTCTAATGTACACACTTTGTTTATTCATCTGTTGACCAAAATTCAGGTTACTTCTCTTCTGCCTTTTAACTTTATTTGGGCCTTTAAAAAAACTGACATTAAAAAAAAAAAAAAAACCAACCCTGCATACTGATGGTGTGATTATTTTGACAGGTATATACAGTATAAATCAATCCACTTATCCATTATGAGAACATTTAAATCTCTTTTGGAATCTTAAAATATATACTATTATTCTGATAACACAGCTGAATCATTTTTTGGTTTTGAGCTAGGGTCTCTCTACATAGCCCTGGCTATTCTAGAGCAACCTATATAGACCAGGGTGCCTCAAACTCATAGAGATCCACTGCCTCCCAAGTGCTGGAATTCAATTTGTGTGCTACCATGCTCACCTGACAGTTGAATCTTAAGGATATTACATGATAGTAAAGAAACTAGATGCGGAAGGATAAACGTTCTGCCTTCTGCTTATGTGAGGTATTCAGAATGGGGATTCTTGGAGAAAGAAAGAACAGAGGCTACCAGGGGGTGGGGACAGAGTGTATACAGAGCTAGTGTTTCATGGGTACAGGGTTCCTATGTGAGTTCATGGTAGGTTCTAGAAATTGATAGTAGTGATAGTTATATAACACTGTGAATTATGTAACCAAATTTGGCCAAAAGAGTGCAAGAGAGACACAGAGACAGATAGACAGACAGACAGAGTGAGTGCCACAACACAGAGAAAAAAAATGATTTCTCCCGACCTACCATCATGGCTAAATTCTAGCAAAGCCTACTGGTATTCAACTAAGACAGAGAATAAGGAGAACCACATCTACTTTTTCACTGGGCAGCTGTGACTCAGCACTTTCCTTGGCTTTAAACCAGTGACTACCCAGAGGAATTCACTAAGGCAGAGGCACCTGCAGTAAGCGCGCATGCTCTCAACGCCATCCTCTACTTCATCTCTCACCTTCCCCTGTAAGATGAATCATTAGTGACCTTCAGTTTTAAAGTAAGTAAAAATCTCCAAGAATAATTATATCCCAAATTTCAAATCATGCTACAATAACCATCTTGTGACACCCAGGTCTAAACATATAATGAAGCTGTTGTAATCATCTTATTTCCCCATTTGGACGTCAGTCCATAATAAGCTCCACTTCCCAGCAAACACTCAGCTGTAACATCAAATCCGGAGGAACTGCCTTTGAAAATAGTAATAGCTGTTCTGAGTTAATTGTTTTAATTTTTAGAACAATGCAGCCCTCTCTGAAAGCATGAAGCAAACCACAGAATGAAACTGATCACTGGCCAGAAGGTAAGCATGGAGGAACAGAACAGACTACATTCTGGAATGTGAGAGCTCAGGGAAGAGTGCCCCTTCTTTCCACTGTTGCATCTCAGCACCTCTCACTGCAAAGCTGTCTGCAAAGACGTTTCTGCCTGGCTTGACTGGGAAAGTCATGCAACAAACAACAGGAGCAACAACAACAAGAGAGTTTCGCTTATATAACTGTAAGCTGTCTTAAATTCTAGAGTCCTCGTCCTGGTCCTTCCTGATTACCTTGTTCACATGCGATTAACAATGACATGGAAATCCAACTACATGAAGTCTGACTCAAGCAAAGGATAATATGTGAGACTCTGGAAATAATGTCTGAGTTTACAAGGATCCCTCAATAGGAGAAACAGGGAACCAATACAGTTTTGGCTCACATGATAGAAAAATCATGATCATAAAACTAGTAAAAATATACTAAGCAAGAAAATATTCCAGTGAAGAAGCATTGGCTACTGTCAAGCATTTATTCCTTTATTTATAAAGGAAGAAAACATTCTTCAATGTTTTGACTAGTAGTCTTCCTCCACAGGAGGCTTTAAAGAAACACAGAACTGACCCCAAAGACAAACAGGATTTCCTACTGCATACTTGTACAACAATGTAACTGCTTTTAACTGTACTCATAAGAAACTACTTCTCCTAACTTTATGCACAGAAATCGCATTCAAACCAAAATTCAACTTTTACCATATTTTATATACAATTATAACACCAAACTATTAATTTCTAATTATCTTGTTCATGTCTTGAAGACCTTACAGGAAAAAAGCGTAGCACAGGAAAACTGTTTCTTCCTCTGCTCGGTCATATAATCTATACATTAGTAACATTACACTACCTACACAGACAAGATGCCATTTTCTCAATAAAAGACAGTGGCAAGAAGCAGTGAAAACAGAGACAAGAGAAAGAAAAGTGGTAACATGACTCACACTGGGCTCCTACCACGAAGCAGTTGGCGGGAGCAAGCTTACAGCCCTCCGGCAGCACAGGCGAGAAGCAGAGCCAGTGGGGCTGTACTGCTCTGAAATGTGGGGTGGGGCTACTGACAAGAGGGGACCGGGAAGAGACACTCACTCAGTCAGAAGCTGGTGAAGTTTGTGATAACCTCGCTCCAGTGCCAGGCTCACAGGCGTCGCCCCTTCCTTGTTGTGGATGCTGAGAGCTCCACGGCCACCTGGCTTCTGTAACAGGAACCATGTCAACCGCAGCAGTCCAAGCCGCACAGCAAAGTGCATCAGGGTTTCCCGGGGGCCACCGTCTGTGAATGGGGAAGAGCATGAAAATTAAAGCCTGTAACAACCACCGCCAACAAAGAGCAAAACCCCACTGGCAATAGAAGAAGACCAGTCTAGGCAGACACAGTGTTGCCTTCAAGTATCTAGCACCTTGAAGGTCATCTGTAACATGCAGCCAACAACTTTATTCCAGGTAAAAATCGCCTTTCAAGTAAAGGCAAAAATAAAGCTAGAAAAAAAAATTGTGACACAATAAATCTTCAACAGCAGACAAATACCCACATAGAGAACCAAGCCATAGCTGTGCTTTTTCAGAGAGGTTGATACAGGTGTCCCCACTATGCTCCTTCCATTAAAAAAAAAAACGACAACAATAATAGAAGTAAATGCAGTTCCTCAGATCTAAGGTGAACAGTTTTCAGGACTCAAATGGGTCTAACCTGAAGGGTATAATTACTTTTTAAAGAACGCTCAGACAGGAATTGGCTAGTTAAACACTACAAACAGGTTAGACTTGTTAAGTACACACAGGTCTTTAGTCCCTCACACTAAGGGCATATCAAATTTCTGGCACTACCAACCTTGTGTTAGCTTAATGAGAAAACGAAATGAATCTTCAGGTACAATGGGATGAACTGTAAGACTACACTAATAACTTTCGGCAAGAAAACAAGTGCTTGGGCTGAGTTCACTAGAAATGAAGGATCCTTCTTGGCATACTGGGTCACTAAGAGTGTGGGTAAGACAAGAAAGGGCTTCAGATCAGGCAAAAGTGGGTCCAGGCCTGGCCTTAATCATAGAAGTGGCTAGGCATGGTTCACTTGCTTCTCAGAGCTTCACTTTCATATTCCCGTGAGCAAGCCACCATCCCCTCACTGAGAGCTGCTGTAACAGAGAAGGGTAGGTGAAATGCTAGACTAACGCCTGGCTGTAGGGTCCTTCACCCTTTCCCTGCCTCTGGCCCTGTTCTTGGGCTTCGAAGTACAGGCTAACTTCACTAACAACACCCTTTTCCTAGCTCATTGTCTTGTGTGAGGGCAGGTCCTAGGGCCAAAGCATTCTAGACTTCTCGGATGAACCTAGTGTTTTCCTTTTGTCAGATGGTTCTGTATGTGAATATCACAACAGGAGTGAACAATGAAGTGCATTTTTTTTAATAAACAATTTTTAAAAAGAGATTTCATTTCTTTGGGGCTGGGGGACTTCTCATGAGAGTGCAGTATCTGAGAGAAGAGGGAGCTGGAGTTCCAGGGAGCTGTGAGCACCTTGACTTGAGTGTTGGGAACTGAACGCAGGTCCTCTACGAGTTCTTAATCACGGAGATATTTATCCAGTCCCAAACTCACTGTT
Organism: Mus caroli; assembly: GCF_978045245.1. NCBI lineage: Eukaryota > Metazoa > Chordata > Mammalia > Rodentia > Muridae > Mus > Mus caroli. The sequence goes on from NW_028227263.1 coordinate 71,280,197, forward strand.
TCCTAATGGCACTTGCCTGTGACCAATATAAACTTCATTAAAAGCAAATGGTCTTTCATGTTTCTCTCCCAAATCCTATTTATGCATGGATCAACTCAAGATTTGCTATGTGTTCAAGCACAGATGGAGACTAAAATCAATGCTTCAGGGATGGGGCAGGGGTACGGGAGACTGCTCAAGAACAGAACACTTGCTGAGCAAACATGGGGGCTGGGTTTTGATTCTCAGGACTCTTAAGAACTAAATCTTACTCCCACAAGACACCAGAGAAAATAATGTCCTTGAAGAAATAATTATGTTTCCAATCATAAAGCTTTAATAAATATAGCCCCTGAAGAAGTGGCAAGACTTAGAGAAAAGGCAGAAAAAACTCTCATCAGTATGAAATACTTCTGACTTGTGCTTTATGCCTCTCACAAACATCCTGACAACCTTATCAAAACACCAAAGTGCTAAGCATTTACAGACCAGGAAATATGAGGGTATTTTTTTCCCAGAGCTGGTTAAGTCCAGCCTTATCAGGTATTATGTCCTTAAAGTAGCTTCCTTTCCAGCCTCTACTCTTTCAAGTTCCTTTGTTCTGAGTCACCTTGAGGCGAGTTACCATAAAGCCCAATGTGGCTGTTTTCAGCCCCACTCCCCATCTTCTATTATCATTTAAAATACATGTAATTTGGAAGAACAATGCAATCATCAGATACTCAACAACTTATGTCCTACAATAAATATTCTATCAATGTATTTGCTTTATCAACTATTTATTCTTCCAGATACTCATTCAAAGGGAGCTGAAGACACCAGACTAACTTGATGGGTACCATCAACTAGAATTCAATATAGGAATTAAATGACTAAGATACAGGAAAATACAAGTATAACATTTGATAATCTTTTGAGACAAGGTCTCACTATGTAGTTCTCCCTGTCCTAGAACTCACTATAAAGACCAGTCTGGCCTTGAAACTCAGAGAGATCTGGCTGCTTCTGCTTGCTGTGTGCTGGGATTAAAGGCAAGTACCACCACCTCTAACCCATTTGACACCTGGATTGTCAAACTCCCATCAAAATGTAGGACATTATGAACATCACACAAAGTTCCTTTATGCCCTTTTCTGGTCAGGGCTTCATTACTAAAGCCAACCACTACTTTGAGTTTTTCATGCTTTTTGCCTATTTGAAAAGTCCATATAAATGAAATGCTATATAAGGCTACTTTCATCTTTTCTGAGATTTTCAATACAGCTGTCATGTGGTGTTCCATTTTATTGTTTAGTAGAGCCACTTTGTATTTGTATCTCAGATTGATTAAATAACCATCCACACTTTTTCATATTTTACTGTGTTTTCGTGTAAATTAAAGTCATGTGAATTAGGTTCAAAAGAGGGCAAAGTTAGCAATGTAAGTGGACTTTTACCCAGGCTGCTTTGCTCTCACAGCATGGAGCTCTGCCATTAACCTCTACCTCCCAGGCTACTCCTCCTCTCAAGTTTCAGAATTCCTAATTTCCATTTGCTGGTTCCCCAGCCCATGATTCTTAGTGTTCTTCTGTACTTGGAGAGTTATCAAACTTTTGTGGGGTAGGTTGGAGGCGCTTGTGGGCGTGGTGACCAGGGAGCTCCCAGGGTCTGTCTCCACCACCCGGCACTGGTATTTGAAATGGAAGCCACTACACTTGGCTTTTTATGGGGTACGGGGACCCAAACTTAGAGTGCCATGCTCGTACAGCAACATTTTTACCCCGAGCCACCTCCTCAGCTGTCAATTTTCTTTTAGGATGCTAGCTAGATTCCCTACATTGTCATCTGGGTCCTTCATCACAACAGGGATGTAGCTGTATCAAGGGAATCAGCATGTTCGTGTGCTGGTTCCAGCAGCTTCCTTTTCGTCTTGGTCCTCCTGGTTGTTTCTCCTGCAGGTACACTTAGGGCCCCAAAGTGTCATCTCATGTGACATGTTTTGGTTGAGTTTCTTTTTGACTACTGTATTAGTTATTTCTCCCAAAGTTGTGATCAAAATACCTGACAGAAACAACTAAGGAAGGCAGGCTCTGTTTTGCTCTTGGTATCAGAAATTCCATTCAATGACAGCAGGGGAAAACAGCAGTGCAAGGATGTAGCCAAAGCTTATTCACATGGCACCACCCAGAGCAGCAGTTAGACCTGGGCTGGAAGGAGTAGGTATCAACTCCAACAACCTGCCCCTGGTGACCTCTCCTACCAGCCAGGTCCAAGCTCCTGCAGGTTCCATAACCTTAAAAATATCACTCAAAAAATGTAGACCAGTCTAGATTCAAATGGTACCAACCACACTTAGATGCGAAGGTCTATCGTCGTGGCTTGGTTAAACCACAGAGGAGGAGAGCAGAAAGGGCTGTAAGCTCCAACTGCTGTCTGCTTTCATGGTGGAGGCACTTTCATAGAGCTGCCCAGAGCTGCAAGAAAGCTGAAGTACCCAGAAGGCATTCAACCACAAGGGGTCTGTTAGAAGATTTTAATCTTTTTCGAGTGATGTTTCCTGAATAAACGGCTGTGAGAGTGTTTGGATGGTGTAATAATCAAGGACTGTATGTTCTATTCCATCCCATCAATGAACCAAGCCCACCTCGGAACACTGTTTGAACCTGTAGCTGTGAGATTCCAAAGTCACCACCCTGTGCACTTCTGGCCTATAAATAAATCTGCAGACCCACAAGAAGGCAGTCATCTTCACACTGCATGAGGGATGGAAACGTCCTTAACAGGCAGAGAAGGGCTCTGAGGAAGAATGAGAATTGTGATAGCAACAGGCCTTGGAGGCAGCAATCCTTTCAGAGTTTAAGCCTTGCTGCTGGTAGTTAGGTAGGTAGGTAGGTACTGTCTGTTGTAGGAGTCCACAGTTATCAATTCTTTGCAAGACAGGGAAAAATCCAAAGCAATCTGTCTACATTTTCTATTTTAGCAAAGAAGACAGCTAGAAAAATACACAGAGACTAGTATAACAAGGACGGACTTTATATGGAAAGCTATGGAACATCCTAAAAGGGCTGTGGGAACTAAATCAACCACATGGTTAAGGTTGAGTATCTATTAACCAAAATCAACCAATGATAACGAGTGCCTGTGTTTAGGAAATTCATCTTAAGTCTGTCATCATTCCCTCTACCAAAGCTGTGGGTGTGGTTGCCACCCTCAAAGACACTTACAACTAATTTTTCAATATGGACATATTCACTAGGATGTGTTTCTCCTTGCTTTATGTACAGCAAATATTTAATGGGCCTGTTCTATCTGAGAATTAAACTGATTGCAACTATTCAATGGTCTTCCAGGAGAAACCACTCAACTTACCACTCTCCCTAACCACAGAGTCACTGAAGAACTAAGGCAACTAAATAAGGCCTTAAAATGTGGTGGAGTTGGGTGAGGGGAGAGAGTGTCTGAGCTGCATAACTCACCTTCCTCCCAGATGAACCTTCATTACCTGCACTCAAAGGAGCCTCCTGCAAAATGCCTAGTGTGGAGATTTCCTTATATAAACTCGAGATCAAGGAACAGGTGGAAGAAATAAAATGAACAAGAGTTGCAGAGGTGGCTCAGTGGTGAAGAGCACTTGCTACTCTTGCAGAGAACCCAGGTTCAGTTCCCAGAACCCATAGGGCAGCATCTGCAACTCCATTCCAGGGGATCTGATACCTTTTTCAGGCTATGGTAGACTCGGGGCACACATATGGTGCAAACATACACACTCAAGCAAAATACCTATATCATAAAATAAAAATAAGTGAAGCACAGCTGGGTATCGCTGTGCTTGCCTTTAATACGAGCACCCTGGAGACAGGAGCAGGTGGATCTCTATGAATTTTAGTCGAAGCTAGTCTGATCTCCAGGACAGCCAGGACTACACAGTGAGGTGCTATCTCAAACGAATGAATGAGTAAATGAATAACACAATCTTCTAAAGGATGTAAAGCAAATTTCTCCTTGCTCAAAAGTTAAGACTATCTTCAGCAAAAGAAAGAGCAGAGCAAAGCAACTCCACTGCTCTCCGCAGACCCTTCCTTTGAGGACTGATCCGTTTTATCCCTTCATGAGACTTGTTACTGACCCGCAAAGGCTTATCAATGTTTTGTACCTTGAAAAGATGATGAGCTAGTTGTCGTGGTATATTTAAACAACTAGCCTGCAAACCAGTACACACTACTAGGTTACACTCTTTAAGTAAGACAGAATAAAAGTGTAAGTGCAATTGCTCCCACATATCTGACACAGAAATGGCAGAGTTAGGAACAATCAGGAGCCACCAGTAAGTACTCTGAATAGGTACTGAGGCTCTAAATGTCACATATTTAGATCCTAATGTCTTGGCAGTACTAATTTGTGTGCTATGTGGGATATTTATTTACACATTTTGCTCAATTGTATTTGCTCTAAGGACAGAAACAGGATGTTATTTATGAATCAGGAATATTTTATTAAAACTATATATATTTGTAGTTATAACATTTAGATATCATTTGCTGTAAGAGTAACCATATGGTGAAATCCTTGTCTGATTAGAAGGATTTAATATAAGTATTGTTTATAACAGGGTTGTTTTTATTTTTTTAATGCAATCCTTTAAGAATTTTTATATGGCGTCATAGAGTCAATACCCTGGCCAAAGAACTGCCGTGTGTCTAACGTTTATCTTGAGCTCATGCTTCGCTGACACACTCCTCTCTACTGCTTCCAACAACTCCACAGCATTTCTATAGAACCTCACATACAAAAAACACCTATAGTTATACTTTTGTGAGTAAACAGCAAAAGATCACTCTGCTACTCTCGTGAACCGTAAACCACCCGCCTGGCTTGAGCAGTCAATCCAGATGCACAGAGATGTGCCAGTCTACTTAGGCTATGCACCTGGAAGAAGAAAATACTGTGTAGGAATTCTAGTTTACTCAGCCACTGAGGAGGCTTGAACCACAGTGGTTGTTTAAAAGGGAAAGCAGAGGTATTCCAAGGCAGTTTGTAAGTCTGTGGCTTCTCACCATGCAAAGTGTGATCTGTGCCTAACACGTTCCATTCTGCAGGCAGCTTCAGGTGTCTGAATGCCAGTGCAACTTTCTCATCGAGAGAGTTCACATCTCTAGAAGGAGGTCCTGATCGATCGAGGAACCGTGTGAAGTTCAGAGCCTGCTGATTCCCAGCACTGGTTGCCAGGAACTGAGCTGCATCATACGCCTCATCCTGGACGAAATGGAAGTCTTCTTCAGCGACTACAAACACAGGAAGGCCCTCTCTGGAAGCACAGAGCAGCACCTTCACTGTCTCACAGCAGTCATGACCTAAAGAAAGCACAGGCAGCAAAGAAAGTTGAACTTATTGATGAAAGAACCCAAGTGAGTCCTTTCAGCTTTTTAAATAGTACGTAAGATTTCTCCTTCTAAAAGAAAATCTTCCTCTCCTAATTTCTTAAAATTCTATTTTTGGTTTTCTAATTGTTATTTGCAAATGTGAGTGATATCTTTAACAAACTGCTAACAAATATGAACCCCAGCTTTTATACCATTCCAGTAACAGTATGTAACAAAGAAGAGGCTGTAAAAACTAGTGCTGTTACAACTGAACAAATTACAGAATGAAAGCTCTAGGATCCTCTAAGGTCCAGCATGCAATAGATACTCTAAGGCTTACTGAGTAGAGTTAGATCCACACTAACAACAGGAGAAATGGGGAACGGCAGGAGTGGCCCAGATAGCTCTGCACCACCATACAGTAAATCAAAGAATGTAGAATAGTCAAAAGGAAAAACGTTGATGCTTTGAACAAGCCAAGGTCAATGTTACAGAACAGTTGCTCCCAGGTACCTTTTACCTGTCCCAACCACTAAGGCAATAAGCATGTCAATCAAACCACCATGCTGTGGTTACAAGCCCCACTCAGAAGCAGACTGTGCTCCCCACCATACAGCTCAGCAGGCACCACGTGACCTGAGACTAGCAGCTACATGCCACTGAATGCTGCACTACAGACTAACTTTAAAGACTGAACAACACAAAGCTTCTGTTAGTGTTCTTACAGGACAACACTTTCTTCTGCGCAGTTTCCTAGCCTCTCAGAATTAAGTATTTCCAACAAGGAGATTGCATTTAACAAACTATTCACTATTTTCCTTCAGTTTTTCAAATGCAGTTCTCAACTAGCTAGGGTATATGTTGCAGAGAGGGGGAGGGGGAGGGGAGATGGAGGGGGAGAGGGAAAGGGGAGAAAAATCCCCCCCAGATACATAAAAAGAATAAGTTGGAAGAACATAGTGATGAGAGTGTTGTAAGCTATGAAGACCCAGCCTAAGAGATTTCAGGAGAACAATATTAGTTAGCAACTGGGCTAGATACCATTTTTGTGATATGTTGGCAAAGAATGTAGCTTCTTTTTGTCCTCTTTCTAGAATCTGGCGGAAGAGATTTCAAAATTTCAATATTGCCCTGCTGTGTGGTATTAGCAACCTCTCTTAAGCAGGCCTCTAACAAAAATGACACAGCAGACAAAAAGAAATACAAAATAGCGCCGGGCAGTGGTGGCACACACCTAGCACTTGGGAGGCAGAGGCAGGCGGATTTCTGCGTTCGAGGCCAGCCTGGTCTACAAAGTGAGTTCGAGGACAGCCAGGGCTACAGAGAAACCCTGTCTCGAAAAACCAAAAAAAAAAAAAAAAAAAAGAAAATACAAAATATGCATTCCAAGGAGAAAGGGGCACTAGGAAATGTATTGTTAGAACCAAGGCTTATGCTGAAAAGATAAGGAAAGGCCTGCCATGAAATGGAATAAAGAGAGGGGTTCGCTTGAAGCAAGACTGGGCCCCAGCTAAGCTTCCAACGTGAAACAAGAAAAGGCATAAAACATTACCTGTTCCTTAAAAGCAACAACAAATGTAACTCTAAGAGGCAGCTAGGTTCCATCCCAAGCAGGCAGACAAACTTGGGAACATTAGCCATAGCTTTAGAGTCAAGACAAAGACAGGAGTAAAAGAGCTGTGGAATGTTCTTCCACCGTTAAGGATGGCCCCCAAGACTTAGGCATCTGGCAAGGGAGGTCCTGTATGGAGACCCTAAGAGACCGCTGAATGTAGCTAGGAAATGAAGCCTGAATTACATCAAAGATGTCAGGATGTTGGAAGTGCCAGAGCCATGGGATGCCTGCCAGGAAAAGTTGCATACAGGAAGTAGAACCACCCTGAGAGAAGTGTGCTACAGACAATAAAGCTGGAAGGGTGGATGCCACCCTTGATGTGGTGGTTTGAATGAGAATGGTCCACATAAGCTCATATGATTGAATAAGTGGTCTTCAGTTGGTGGAATTGTTTGAGAAAGATTTAGAAAATGTGGCCTTATTGGAGGATGCGTGTTACTGGGGTGGCTTTGAGGTTTCAAAAACCCATGGCATTGCCAGTTAGCTCTCTCTGCCTCCTCCGTGTGGATCAAAATGTGAGTTCTCTGCTACTACCTCAGCACCATGCTTACCTGCCTGCTACCATGCCTCCCTTCATGATAATCACAGACTCAGCCTCTGAAACGGTAAGCCCCAAATAAAATCTTTCTTCTCTAAGTTGGTCTTGGTCATGTTACTCTTACAGAACTGAAAAGTAACTAAGACACCTCCTTATGCACATAAGTGGTACACACATATATATGCAGGCAAAACAAGCAAATATATAAAATGAAAGACAAATCTAAAAAAAGCACTAAGTACCTACTTGTGTGGCCAAAACACTCAAGATTGGCAGAGTATCACTATCAAGCTCAAGATTAGTTTTTAATCCCTGTATCTTTTCAAATAAAATGAAAAATATAGGGGTTACCATTTTTTAAAACTAAGGGCTGTGTAATATACATCTAGGAATAAAACTGTATCAGTGTAGAAGCCCAGGTAAAGCTCACTGTAAGCTTGCTCTAGACAGATGACTGCTGGAGGAGGAGGAATATGAATCTTATGTCTGCCTTAGTCTAAAGCTACAGTACAAAGACAGGATGGGAAATTATAGCAAATTTGATACAATAAAAACAGAAGTTTGCAATAGTGGGGAAGTGCAATAGCAACAATTTTCAACTAGTTTCCATGGTGTTTTTGTTTCCACTCAATTTCCTGGTAACAAGAGGAACATAAGCAGAGCTATTTCTTTTTTAAAGGAAAAGTACTGAAATTTTACTCAATTTCTAAAAGAAGCTATCCTATAGGATTCAGAAACAAACAAAATTCCCAGAAACTGTTGAGGGGAGAAAGTCCTAACTTTAAGTGCATTTTAGGACCCTGCAGTGTCAATTTTGTTTACAATGGAAACAGAACGTAAGTATGAGGTCTGAAGGATCTGTTACCCACCAAGTAATCTACAGGGAATAATGAAGGAAACAGTAGATTTGGGTGCCAAGTTCTCTTGCAGATAGGTGTGGTCATCCTAACACACACCCAGCCTTGAAGACTTTCTCTGACCATAAAATGATACCATCAACCTTACAGAAGTGTGGAAAATATCAGAAGGCACCACACAAAGCACATGGCCAACAGGCACCAGGAACTGGTAGTTATACTCAAAACACTACTGCTGTTTAAGTATCACACAGAAAAATAGATCACTAAATCTTGACAAAGTGTTTCACAAGCCAGCAAGCCTGTAGGACAACCAACGCCTTTATTAGCACTGCAGAACTGAAAAATAAATAAATAAATAAATAAATAAATAAATAAAAACAACAGGAGAAAAGACTTAAACAAAAAGCACCCAGAAGCACCCAGGTAAGAAGCAAGTTATCTAAGGTTAACAGTCTTCTTAAACTCAGTAAATTCTAGGCCCTGTGGGTCAAAAGTATGTGTGCCTGAGGTTGGGAGAGCCTCCCTGCAGGCTTCTTTCCCTGCAAGCTTTTTATCACTGTCTAAAGCATCTGCACCCATGGAAACACAAAACTGCTACAAATAAACAAAAGTACTGAACTATGACCCAAAGATTACTTCATTTCCTGTTAAGCTAAAAGTGGAACACATCCCACCCTGGGCCATCTCTTCTTCGGAGACTAAAACAATCCGGCCTTTGTTTTTATCATCGATCTAAAAAAGTACCCTGAAAGCACTTACTGGACCAGCCCAGGCCAATCCCACACAGAAAGAGTAGACTCTATTAGTCAGCAATGGGATATAAACTAGATTTACTACTCAGTTTATCATAGAAGTGTTTAAGAACCTGATGTGGTTTTCTTCCTCTGGAACAGTAAAAGTGAAATGCTCAGTTTGCAGACTGCTCTCCGCCCCTCAAAAGAGGATCAAATAAACACACACGACCACACTACCAGATCCTGCAGACTAATGGCGGGCAAACGAATTTGGTGCATTTATAGAATGTCTCTACATGCAGGGGAATAACAGTGAGGGACAAAACACAAAAACAAAGAAAAATACAGCAGCAAACTTAGAACCCCATCATGTTTACTGTGAAAAAGGGCAGGCTATTGAACTCTACAGTGTGATTTCTGTATTCTAGCCTAAACCTTGAAGGCAGCGCTTTCCAACCCTTTTTCCTATTCTCAATACTCCTAGAAACCATTTTTAGCTTTTCCCTATTCAACCTCTACCTAGTAGAATCTGAGTCTCATTGATATGCCTTAGATTTGTTTATGTGTATATATACTTTATATGTGAAGAATAAGAATCCCCCCACCCCCCACACACACCAAGATCCAATTTATACTCCCAAATTATATCAGTCATGCTATAATACGGATTACGGTGCTGTGCTCACAGGTACAAGGTGGTAAGATGTAGAAATGATTTCCTCTATCACAGCATCACTGCTAGCCACACATGTGGGTACTTTTTCCTCTCTTCAACTACTTCCTGGTTTGCTTTTCCAGGGCAGCCCTTATATGAACTGCATTATTTGATTTTTTTTCAATTTTTTTTATTAGATTTTTAAAAAATTTTTTTACATTATTTGATTTTTAAAACACAAATAGCCAAACTCAAAGCTGTCAAGATATAATCTTATACTTGGATTACATAGACTATTATAAAGTGTTCAGTTTGAAATAGTAACTGATAACTTGAGGGAAACTATAAGAATTCTTGACTGTGCAAATTAAAAGCTCGTAGCTTTTTATTTCAAAATACTTCTTGATTTGATAACCAACCCTTGCTCCTAAAGAGTGTCTTGGCTCACAAGAAGTAAAATTACATGGTGCTATAAACATAGGACTACTTTGTAAGATTTAAGCTCTAAGTTTTCATTAGCTAAAAGGTACCTGTAAATACAATAGATTTTTTTTTTTCTTTTCACATCACAATGAAACTACCTTACATGGCCAGCTATCCTGGATAAATATGAAACAAGAGAAAAGTACTTAAGTGTTGAGTCTAATTTGACATCAATGAAAATTTGTAATTTTACTACCAAACAGAAGACTTTGTTTGGATTCTAGAAATATATTAATAAACTAAAAAGATTTGATTTTATAAATAGCCTATACCAAAGCCTTTCACAACACAGTGTACTGAACATACTAAATCCCTATTCCATTTGTAAATGATAAAATCATAATTTGCTTTGTCTAAACTGCCTAATAAAAGTGAACCCCCAAACTTTATTATACATCCTAAGATACCTTTAAGATAGATGGCTCAATAAAACTGAAATGATATTCTTCAAGCAGCCATTTGAAAGTCTCTCAATTTTTGTCCACTTACTATTACTGGAGGAGGAGAAAGCAGGGATGCTGAGGAAGGTCAGAAGGCTGCAAATGGAAGTCAAGTCTCTCTTTCCATCCTGGATTTCAGAGATCAAACTCAGGTAGTCAGACTTGTATAACAAGCACTTTTACCTTCTGACTCCCTCTAGCCTCAAAGTTATTTTGAATGGTGCATTTAATTATGAATTGTAGCTAGTCTCTAATGTTAATTACTGTAAAGATGAGTTTAATTTTAAGAATGAGAAATTGTTTCAAAGTCTTTGAAATATTTTCATTAAATGTCACTATATACCATATATAGTTTGCTCTTTATAAGGCATTCAAATATCCAAAAACATAAAAAGTAGATGGGTCTCTATGCTATTTATCTCAAGATGAACTATATTATATCTCCAGACTTCAATAGAAGAAAGGAAAGCAATAAAAACTGCTTTTTAAAAAGCCTTTATAACTTCTTTATAGTCTCCTTTTTACTTTTGAATCAGGATCTCATATAGCCTGGATCATTCTCAAACTTGGTAAGTGGCTGAGGACGGTCTAAGCCGCCTAATCATTCTGCTTTATAATCTCCTTTTATTGTAAGATTCTTATTAGAAACACACACACAAAGGAGAAAATAAGTCAGTCCTGGTGGCTCACCCATGTAATCTCAGTGCTCAAAGGTGGGACAGGGTGGTGACAAGGAGATCCTCTCAAAATACCTCTTCCCCCCAAAAGACAGACATTAGAAGAGGAGGACGCTTATAACTGTTTTACATGATGGAAGAGTTTTTCCTATAATTTAGAAATGTCTCATTGTTCCAACCTATTTACAGAAAATATTTGATAAAAGGTGACAGACTAGCATGAAAATGTAGCTGCTTTCTGAAGGTCAATCAATCATCTGGTTTTAGTAAGAACTAAATGTAGCAAAACACAGACAATGAATCATACAGAGAACTCAAAGAAATAAGAACTCAAGAATAAAGCATGACATTAAAGGGGAGAACAAGGCACAAAGCTTTTTCTTCTTAGAACTCAGATGACTGGAAATGGCAGGGCTCACCCTAGAATAAGCAGAAAGGGCACAGAGACAGTCCTATCAGGAACACCTGCTACCAAAAAAAGAAAAAAAAAAAAAAAAAAAGGACAGTGACTATTTATCCAGTAACTGCAATGCCAAAGCACTGTACAGACTTCTATCAAGAATTCTGATTGGCCGACAAGGGCCCTCAACAGACAGGAAGTCGGGGGCTATCACTATCACTGACTGACGCACGGAAACCATCAAAGTCACCTCCGGGAAGAGAACACAGACTTGGTGACAGGCTAAGAATTCAACTCAAGAAATCAAACTCCTTTTGTAGTTCCCCAAAGAGGGAAGAGGGAAGGGAGGGTAAGACAGGCACCTCTCTAGAATGTCTGCTCAGGTGAAACAATGTCTACCAAGCAGCAGGGATTCCTAGAAAAGCTGAATTAGCATACCCGTGTATGCTAAACAAACCCTTGCCCTTATGAAGCTAACACTTTAGCTGAAATAAAAGGGCAATGGGCTAAACATACAGTGAATGAGAAGCTAACTGAATAGGAAAATGTTAGAGCAAGTCCAGGAAGTAGGCCGGTATGAAGATACACTGGAGTGTTTTTAGAAAAAGCATGCTGAGGAAGTTCGTAAGGGAAGGAAAAACACAAGTCTAAGATGACCGCAAGAGCAGACAGAAGCCAGTTTGATCCTGGGTTATAAAGTTAATCCCATGATATGAACGAGATGTTTAAAGTTGTTTGGGTTCTGTACCCGACCCACAGCCTTCAATATCCATCTCTACTCCTTACAAAATGTTAGACGAATCCAATGACAGTAGCTGAAAGAGGCAAGCAAACAAAAAGTCTCAAACATGATGACCAAAGCAGGGGGATGCAGTTGGGAGACTCTACCAGTTTCTCACACACCATCCAGAGTACAACAGAGATCCACATGCTGAAGTGATGCCATAATTACCCCTACCCTCCCGTGGGTACACGAGAGTCTTTCTGAGCTCTGACATAACTGGGCACTTCCTATCAGAAATCAATGAAATTAGGCAAGTGGAGGAATAATGAGGCTATTGAGGAGAGAAAATTTGAATCAGTAAGAACGATAGAGAATAGAAGACCTTGGTAAGGGAAAAGCTGACCACAAAGAATAAAAATTGAGTATTCTGAGCTACAAGTGAATGGATGGGAAAAAAATGACAAAAATAGTATCAGAGTGCAATGCTGACTCTGGTCAGATTAGAACACTAGGGCAGCAGTATTCAGGATCAAGAAACACAAATAGACACCCACAGAGGGTGTGGCTAGGGTGTTCCTGGGAAACACACACACACACAATGGGGGGTAATTTTAATCATAAATTCTAATTAAGAAGAGATGAATCCATATGACTGATTTCATTTCACTTCCTGGCAGGAGTCTACCCAGAGACTGACTCCTAGTTAGAGAACCCTTCTTCCTTCCCAACAGGAAGTTGATAGCACTGCCCCGATGACTTGTAATTGATTTCTTATATCGTTTTTACATTTATAAATGCAGTGGTAAGTAGCCCTGCACTCCAGAGTGTTCTATGGCTTGTAAGCCCAAGGCATTGCCTTTATGTAAAAGATATAAGACCCAAAATTAACCCATAAACCCCACCTACGCAAGGGAGTTAACTTCTGTATTCTGGGAGCTGTAGTTCTTAGAAAATAACAATGAAGCCATGGGAAAATACAGTGGTTGAATGGTTTTGTCCATAAAAAGACCTACAACAAGTGTCTTGGGCCTCTCAGCTAGGAATTCCAGGGAGTGGACCCGGCCAGAGTTCACCAAGTCAGTATTTAATATTTAATTAAGCTTGCTTCAAAATTTGGAGGAATACTCCAAATAATGTTGATAGCTTCGTTATTTCTCCTTAAAGAATAATGGTAGAATTAGTCTTTCTCTTTCAAATCTCAGGATTAACGAAGACACTGTGCATCCCAGACATGAGGTATGTATTACTAATTAGGTTTTCTGTTTTGGTTTTGTCACCGTGAAACTCAGAATAAAATAAATTCTGAAGCATCATCATGATAATCACATGAGAATGTATACCTCCCATGTATCTCTCAGTTTTCTCCAACTCTCAAGCTCTAATAAATTAATGGGTTTTGTCCCCCCCACTTTTTTTTGGCTGATCCTGATACTGATACCCTTCAATTTGTAACGTCACTTTACTTCTAGGTAGGTTCATATGTGTGTGGAGCAAACAAAAGCATTAGCAATTAAAGATCTAACAACAGCTGTTAAGTGAGCACTCTGCTTTTCTCCTTCTATTACTCTATACTAGCCAAATGTGTGTGTGTGTCCATCCCCACCATGAATAAAGAAGCCCAGTATAGTACATAGGCCAGCAATCCCAGCACTCAGGAGGCTGAGGTAAGAAACAGAGTTTCACGCCCAGGTTTAGCTGTTTGCTACCAAACTTGGCCTCAAAATAAAGAGCAAAATTACAAATAACTGATGAAGGCTAGAAAAGACACCATTTAGATACTTACCAGGAGCAATTGTCTCCAGCGTATCAGAACTGACTTTCCGGGTACTTGTGCAGTGATAGAGGGTAGAGCCAGAAAATATCAAGTAAAAAATAGCATCATCTTCAACTTTGTCCTCTTCAGCAAGCAATACTGTAACAACACAATCGCCCTGGAAAAGAGTCCACAAGTCTGTATTAGTAAGGTTCCTATTGGGAGCCTGCTAAATTCTACATCTCATAAATTGCTACTAAGTCTATCCATTTCCCAGCAAAGGTGAGGGTATATAGATCTGCCTTGAAACGGTAACGTGTGCATTCAAACTCCACCTACAAAGATTTACTTAGATCCATCAAACTTAACTCTCCTGGACTTGTATAAATGGAAACAACCCTTCTGCCTTTAGAGTTGCTATATGAAACTCATGAACAGAGTGGATTTTCCATCTATTTAAATAAAAGGTCACTTTGAATAGCCTGTGCCTCAAGATCATCTGACATCCCTGTTCTCGACCTTCACTCAGCCTTCCAGGAAGCCTTTAAAACGAGGTAAGTGTCATGCCAGTAACTATGCAAACAACTTTGCAATTATTGAGGATGACAAACATCTTTGTCTGCCCGTTTCAAATACTCTTACCAGTTTTTATAAGTTGGCTTTAAAAAAAAAAAGCTAAAGCTTGTAGTTAAATATACTCTGTGACATGCAGCCCTAATTAGCATTCTTCTCAATTATAAACATAATTTGTGTTATAACCATAAGCTAACAAGAACAGGAAAAAAACCTTTAACACATCAAAGCTTAGGGTACTGAGATTTAATAGTCTTCAAATCTTAATAATGAAGGACAGAAACATCAATTTAGAAAAAACAAACCTGGGCATTTTAATATAAAAGTGGGAAAAGAATTATCATTTAATTTATATGTCTTCATCTTTTTCATTTTAATCAACAACAAGGTATGTAAGGGAATCATGCCACCCTGTGGCCACATTACTAAACCCAGAATCAGTAGAGAAGGCAGCATTTTGATATATGCTGAAAACTTAAAATTGTATCATCAAACCTAAGATTAACTTTAATAAATGTTAAGAGCACGTTGACTTTATAGACTGAGTTCACAGTGTTTCCTGGAGCATAAATGTTGTTTTTATTTTATACCCAGTGCTCAAGTTCACCGAATTCGACACGTGAGTCAGAATGAACCATAACCCCAAATAAGCCATAATTTATTTGGCTATAACTGGAACACTCCAAAGCACCATAACACAGAGATATTATGGTCAGAAATGAATTATCATTAGTTTTGATCACTACTCCAAATTGTAGTTTGGCCTTACATACACGCCGTTCTCTGGAAATGATTTTAAAAGGCTTAAACCAGAGGAAGTGCCATCCTTTAGTATGAGGCAATCAGCTTGAATGTCTGAGGCACAATGAGAACAACTTTTATGTGTGTGGGTCCATGCATGTAGAAGCAACTGTATTCACTGAGGCAGGGTCTATCACTGAACCCAGACCTCATCCATTTGGCTAGTCTAGCTAGCCATCATGCAGCAGGAAGCCTCTATCCCTGGCTCTAAATACTAGGACTACAGGCAGGCTGACATACCAAACCAGCTTTCATCTGGGTTCTAGGAATTCAAATCCCAGCCTTCCACTCAGATGGCACACTTTATTCATCGAGCCATCTCCCTAGGTCATCTTTCCACTTTTTGACAAGACAACAATGGAGTCTGTTGTGGCAGTTTGCCTTTTTTAATTGACATGCAAGGTTAACAGTATTCATTATCACATTTCAGCACACTATTTGCTTTCATTATTCTTTTCTCATCTCCCCAAGCCTTGCAAAAATCTTAAGAAAAACATTTTCAAAACCCACTACTATTTTTCTGCTAAGGAACACAGCAGTAAAATGACTCCTGATGACATGCTGCTGTACCCACAGATCAGTGCTTTGTTCAATCCACATCAGGGAGGCTCTTCCTTGCAGTAGATGGGAATTACCACAGACCTACAACTGGACAGTGAGCAAAGAGTGACACTCAGTCCTCAACATGATGTCCTCATCAAACCCCTCTCCTCAAGGCTCAAGGATCCAAGTGGAAGAGAAGGCAGACGGATTCTAAGAGGTGACGGATAACTCCAAGGAAACAGCATGTTCCAGACACAGGAGAACTGATGCACTTATGAGCTCATGAAGACTGGCAGCACACATAAGGTCTGCACAGGTTCAAGATGGACAAGATGCCAGTACTGAAAGGGAGAAGTAGACTTTGGGTCCCAACCCTAATCAAGAAGCTGTCTGCAACTGATACCCACTGGAAAAGAGAACAATCAGGTTTTTTCCAACACATTCTCATTGGGTATATCAACCACACTTCAGGGTTGACTCCACCCTAGGAGTAGTTGGTCAACAGAAAATGAACTCAGTGGTATTTTTGTGGACTGTTTTAACACTTTTTTGTCTTATTGATTTTTTTTTTGCTTGTTTGTTTTTATTTTCATTTTTGTGAGGGTCTTTATTTCTTGGATTTTTTTTCTTGTTGTTTTGTTTTCTTGTATTTTTTTGGTGGTGGTTGAGAGACAGAACATAAAGTTGAGTAGGTAAGGAGGTGCGAAGGATCTAGGGAATGGAAAACGCCATCAAAATATATGGTATGGGAAAAAAATATTTAGACAGGGTTTCAATGTGTAGCCCCGGCTATCCTAGAACTTATACTGTAGATCAGACTGGTCTTGAACTCAGATATCCACCTGCCTTTGCCTCTCAAGTGCTGAAATTAAAGGTACATGCCACCACTGCCCAGGAGAAAAAAATTTTTAATTAAAAAAAGAGAGAAAAAAAAAGAGCGAGAGAACAAGTTGAGTGGATAGGGGGTGGGGTGAATCTGGGAGGAGTGGGGAGGAGAGTAAGTATGATCAAAATATGTTGTATGAAATCCTCAAATAATTAATAAAGATATTTTAAAAGACTTCCCAGCTATATACAATGCATGATCCTGGACTGAATGATGTTTTATAATTGTTATTACATTATTAGGACAACAGGCAAAACTTGAATAAGATTTACACAGTTAATTTTGTATCAGTGTTCAAATTCCTGGGTTTTTCTAATTATGCTTTGATAATATGACAGTATCCTTGTTCCTTGCCTTCAGCGAATACATAATGAAATATTAAAGATAAAAGAACATAATGGTACAACACATCTTTAAATGTTTTAGAAGAGTACAGTGGGGTAGGTGGCTACAGAAATGGCTGAGGTGAAGAGCATGTGCTGCTCTGGTAGGAGGAGCTCAGTTCCATTCCCAGCACTCACATCAGGCAGCTCACAGCCATCCCTAACTGCAGCCCCAGGGGTAATCTTGGACCTCTGCCCTCTGCAGGCACCTGTACTCACATGACCACACCCACAGACACACAGACACACACGGACACATACTTTTAAAATAAAACTTTAAAAATATCAGATTTTTAAAAATCGACTTCCCAAAATAAGGTTTAAGCGCACCACAGTACAAGGGAAAGTGAAACCGAGGAAGTTGGTAATAGTAAGTTAACCTGAGCACTGCTCCAAAGTCTTGTCTTTCCGTGTGATGGAAGAGAAGGGAAGAGACAGATCTACCTTGTCTATACAACTGGAGAACACAGCCACGTTTGCTCCTCTGCTTTAAACACACAATTGTTATTTTGCAAATCATTCCCTAAAGCAAGTGAAACTTGATGGCCTCATACAGCTTCCCCAAAGGCAACAATGCAAAGCCTTTTTCCTTATAAACTCAACTCAATCAAGTGCTCAATGTCACTAAAAGCTTTCACAACAAAGAAATACCCTGTGACAGTAGTAAAGCCAGAGCAGACCGAAGTCATTAGTAGTACCATTCTTCAGTAAAAGAAACAAAGGCTTCTTATAATGGGTGGTGCCAGGCCTGGGTCAGGGTCCATTAGATGAACCTAGAACACTCTCTCTTGATAGAAAATATGGACAGAGACGGAGAGGAGTCAGAATGTTAGAAAAGCCTGTTTCAAGTACACAAAGACCAGGCGATAGTGGCTCCTTCTAGACAAATTTGGGACTATTTCAAAAAACAATAAGTTATAAACAATTTTTTAGAAATAAGAATACCATCCTAAGTAAACCTATCACACTGGTTTGAAGTTTTTATTAGTATTAATTTAATCACTTTAAAATTATTTCTACATAAAAGGATTAAAAACATGGTAATGCTCAGAAGACTCTAAAGAAATAAAGGATGGAGGACGTAGAATATTCTGCCAATGTAGATGTATACAGCTAGATCTCCATCACTAACTGCTACCTCTGTAAACTAGGCCTGAACTCAAGACCATGCAGGTTGTCCTTGCTTTCACACAACTGTCCCTTACGTGGGTATATAGATAAGTGAATAATACAGCACAGCATCTTGGGCACCAAATTTGTTTCTTAAACAGTTAATATCATTTGAGTGTGTGGAAGATGAGCAAGCACCTACTGCTGTCACTTTCTGAGTGCCTGCTGCAGTTTGGAACTGAACTATATGCAATGTGATACCACTGGGTATTCTTATTCCTAGTTTAGTGATGAGGAAAGTACTTATTTATTTTACGTGTGTGTCTAAGTGTATGTATGTGCACTGTATGTATGTAGGAGTCTGAAGAAGTCAGAAAGGGCTTCAGATCCCTGAAACTGGAGTTACAGGTGCCTATGAGCCATCAAGTGGTGCTACAAACCAAA
Organism: Mus caroli; assembly: GCF_978045245.1. NCBI lineage: Eukaryota > Metazoa > Chordata > Mammalia > Rodentia > Muridae > Mus > Mus caroli. Next base: position 71,299,134 of record NW_028227263.1, read on the forward strand.
CCTAAGTCTTGTGCAAGAGCAGTAAAGCACTCTTAACCGCTGAATCATCCCTCCAGTTCTAAGGCCCACAGAATGCTTACTTCAACATCCTGTCTGAGAATAAAATTAGAATGGGTCACAATTCAAATTCAAGCACAATTCCCAAACCTTTATTTTTTCCACTATTTTAATCCTGAAGTAAAGGCCAAAAACACAGATGGAAAAAAAGTGGTGTGTGTAAATGTGTATTAATTATCAATAGAAGAAATACATATACGAAATAGCAAACTTTTTTTTTTTTTTTTTTTTTTTGGTTTTTCGAGACAGGGTTTCTCTGTGTAGCCCTGGCTGTCCTGGCACTCACTTTGTAGACCAGGCTGGCCTCGAACTCAGAAATCCGCCTGCCTCTGCCTCCCGAGTGCTGGGATTAAAGGCGTGCGCCACCACGCCCAGCTGAAATAGCAAACCTTTAGTAAACACCAAAAGAGATGTTTAAAGTGAACAGAGAGGCTCACTTAAAATATTTCCTATTTCTCTTTAACAGTCTGTTATTAATGATACTAGTAGTTGGGAAAAATAAAAGTCTTTTGAAGATAACATAATCTGGACAAGATATAACTGTTAGTCTTAGTAATTAGTTAAAGCTAGTTTATATAAAAGTAAGAGTCTTAACTGTGTGTGGCACACCCCTTTACTCAGTGAAGCTGATGACGATGTAAGCACATACTGCTCTTCCAGTGACTCAAGTTCAGTTCCCAGCAACCCTGTCCAGCAGCTTGCAACCGCCTGCAGTTCCAAATCCTGGGGGATCTGCCATTGCTGACTTGCAGGACAGCTGGACTCTCATGCATATATACCCCCACACAAGAACAAATAAAAGATTTTTTTTAAAAAAAAAATCTGTTACCAAAACATTTCCTTCCGTGTATCTTACTTTATTTCAAATATTTGCTGCTAGTACAAGTTCTCAGTCTAGGTCTACCTAATAAGGTAACTAGCAGAAGTTTATCTGACACAAATGTGTTCATTACTTTCCCTTTCATTCTGCTCTCATTACTACAATCTTAATGATTTTCTACTATATTAATTATTACTGTGCTATACAGGGGCAAGGAACATACACTCACTATGGTGGATGTGGAGAGAGTCTCTCCTTCAGTCTACCATGTGTCATCGCTTCTCAGCCTTTTAGCTAAGATCACGTGCAGTCTACCATGTGGGGTTGTGGAATCAAACTCAGGTCACTAGGCTTAGTGATAGGGTCATTTTGTCTACCCTCTATTACCACAATCCTCATTCGTTCTTCTTAAATAGTACTTAACTACTGAAGATTGAGTCTATACATTTATACATTATACATACACAAGACTATGGCCCATGATGCCCCAGGCTCAAGGCAGATCATTTAAGGCAGACACACAAGCCCAGAAGATGACATCACAACACAGCTTAGTATCAGGAAGCACTAGTTTGCATTTGCACTCAACAACTCTTTAACGTGGCTAGCCTATAGCCCTCAATGGTTGTTAAGCCGAACCCGAAATATTTCATATTTTAAAAAGGAACCTTAACATGCTGCACATAAGTGCATAAGTCTTATCCTTTCTTCTCATAACAGACATCGGAGAGAATGTGGGTGAGTGAACCTGAGGCTATAGAGACAAGACAATTCTTGCTCCTTTTGGGTTCACAGTCTCTTCCTTCAGGGAGAAGATCCATAAAGCTGTACGTACCTACAGATGAATAAGAGACACTGCAGGAAAAACAGGATCAGGGTCAGGAATTAAAAGAGATCATGACATGACTGAGCAAAATAGATAGAAAGGCTTCCCACAGAGTTATCTCAAACAATATTCTGTTGCTCGACTTCAAATTTCTTCTCAAACAATGAATTGTCAAAGGTGATAAGGGAGGAAATGAAAGAAATTACAGACTAAATCCAGTTGTACAGGAACAGCTGTAAAATCTGAGAAGCTGTAAACACTAGCTATGACAGAACTTTCACCATGCCATGTAACAACAGCAAACCTGAAATAAATAAACTTTCCATCTGCATGAGCTATTCCTTATATTGAAAGTTATCCCAAAAAATAATACCACAAAATTTAATTATGGGACCCAAATTACAGGAGAGAGGGAATACATATGTGCTCACACACAAAGCCTCCACTCCTCAGGGGCAGGGTATTTGCTACCACGCAGGATGCTCAAGTATGGAATGCTGACTCTAACAATCTGTGTAGAAGGAGCTTGAGGCAGTCAAACAAAATCAGATCATAAAATGTAACCTTAAAGGGAAAATTCCCTTGTGGGGGTAAAATATTAACTTAAAAAAAGGAGGCTGAAGTGTGCATGAAGCAGGGGTGAGAAACACTTTCATACAAGGTGTGCCAAGAGTGGTAAGAGAACTTTCCTCTGAGAAGTTACATTTATACTGGTTCTTGATGGCATCAGGTCAGAGAAAAGAACGAGGCAAGCAGAAGACAAGCACAAACTCAGCATCAACAAGGAACAAAGTTCAGTCAGGAGACACAAACACACACCGATGGGAGGCAACACAAGTTTGGAGTGCTTTATACAGGGGATTTGTTTGTTTTACATGTGGTGTTAAACCACAAGGAGGAGGGGCAAGGAATCCCGAAACATGATTCACATTTTAAAAGAATTCCAGTTCTTATGTGAGGGAAATACTACTGGACAGAAATTACAGAAAGAGGAAGGTCACTTGGGAGGCTGTGGATTCCTGCACACACACCCCTGACCCCCAGGAACACACACCTCCTTCCCATCTTTAAAAGAGACCTGATCCAAGTGCCAAGGAAAAGAGGCAGTTCTCTATTCCTCTAGCTCATTCCTACTTGGCAAGCTTTGTGTGCAACCTGCTCCAGTCCACCCATGAAAATACTAAGTGAGAAGTTCTCCTCCTAGAAACTGTGGCACAGTCCTGCTACTTACTGCTTCTTGGCCTCCCCTACAGCCAATGATGCCTGTCCTCAGAAGCAGTGAAGTCTGACACAGGGAGCAGGGGTGGAGGGCAGGGAAAGCAGGCACCACTGCCACCATGCCAGCCAGTTGCTGTTGTATGTATAGGAGGACATCTGTTCTCCAGAAGCAGGCTGGGATCTGTCACAGAGATTTGCACTGTAAACCATAATACCGCCCCCCTCTCCTTAGGCTTTGAGTGGAATCCATACCAACTCAGAAAGACTGGAGTCTGGACTATATATGGCAAAAGGAAGTTGGACTCAAGAAAGGGGCAAACCTTTCTTTTTGTACCATACAACACCATAAAACAAGTTTCTGTTTTAATGCTAATGTCCAGATACTAAGATGAACAGCCTTTCTCTGAGAAGACCAATGCATGGTTGATCTCAACTCCAATATAGGGGTAGGAAAATGTTTTTTGTGGGCTATATAGTAAAAACTTTCAGCATTTTGGAACATACCTGATCACTCTCACAATTACTCAATTCTCTTTTTGAAACAAGGATAGGCTGGCAAATGGCTTATGTGGTAAATCTGGTACTTGTGGGAACCCTGCCCCTTAAACCTTTCAGTCTCTACACAGACCTTTACCAATCCACAGAACCCACAGGTTGGAAGAAGAGAACCTACTCCCACAAACTGGCCTCGAGCTTCCATACTCATAATTCCCCTCCAATAAATTAATAAAATTAAAAGGATATAACCCTGTTTCAATGAAATTTTGTTTCAGAAAATAGATGGTAGGCAATGATTTACAGGGTATACGACTGTAAACTCCTTGTCTAAACACCTTTTGGGGAATATGTGCTATGGCTAGTGCTGAAGCATAGGCTGCGTAAGAACTCTACTGTCCCAGCCAAACTCCTGTACTGGCTTACTTAGGTGTTCCTCAGAATGGACAGACAGAAAAGTCTGCAAATATTTTAGTGAAGTTCACACTACCTTGCCCCTGGCCAAAGACAATCAGAAACACATGAAGAGTGAGTTCCTGACAGAGTAGGAGTCACTCAGGCAAACAGAAAAGTAACCAAAACAGAAGCTATAACCTGAGCAAAATAGAAAGAAAGGGAAATAAATAAGCCAGCTATAGAACAGAAAGATTATTAAAGAAAGCAAAACAGCATGAATCTTTAAATGGGGGGCTCAGGCAAGAACTGAATAGACAAAGGATAAATCTATTTAGAGGACTTGAAAGGATGTATGCAAAATCACAAAGTAAATGAAACAGCACAGTGATGAAGCAATATGCCATGGCTTGAGGATCAGGAATCCATTCTCCAGGACCACAGTTCCCAGTCCATCGGACACTAGACAAGGGCAGCCATGGAAAGGCTGTATCTCCTGCCCCATGCAAGTCTATGCATTGCTGGAAAAGGTCACATATGTTCATTGTGCACACTAATGATCACCATCCTTCAAGAGTGTGGGGATGAGTAGGAGCTCTCCCACCCCGCCTCTCATCAGTGCTCAATGTTGGCTGGATAAATGAATACCTAATTCTACTCTGCAAATCTCTCTCCCCAATTTATCTTAGGTTAGATAACTGGATGAAAAAAAAATCAAAAGATCTAAAATATAATGCTATAAGGATGAAAAGATTTCAGCTCAGGTCCATAAAATGACAGTTAAAAAGAACCAAGACTCAGAAACACTCCTGATAAGAAAACATAATAGGATCACCCTGTCCTTAGTACCAACTCTCTTAAAGAGAAAATGCTCAGACACATTCCAAGAGCCTTGGGTAAAGCCCACTCCCAACTAGCAAGCAAAGCCCTCAGCTTTACTTAAAAGCACCTCAAACAACATAAACAGAAATCAACTGAGGAATTCACTGATTTTACTACAACTAGGTCATTGCAAGTACAGGCTTGGATTGACTTCACTGGTAGAAAATATTATACAGTCTCTTTGATGTTTCTATTTTGCCAGATAATGACAATGGCCAATTAAATCCACTTAGCAGTCTTCCTCTTCTAACATGTTCTCGGATATTCTAGTTAAGAGTCTCCCTCTCCTCAATGTAAACAGAGCTCAGCTTACACAGTACCACTATTAATAAAGTTGCTACTGTCTTCCAGCTTCCTAATTCTGCATCACCAATACTGAAGCAAATTCTTAGCCATTTGCAGGCTTCACTTCTTTGGTCTATTAGACAAAACCAGTAGATGGCGCCCAATAAATCCTCTTCTCTCCCCCAAACAAGAATTTTGAGATTTAAGATGAAATGGAAATAAAATACAAGCCATTTTGAATACATTTAATGTATATTCAATGTGTGTAAGTGTCCCCTACGAGAGCAGCATTCCTCAAGTTCTAATCTTCCAATCCTTTCTGTTGCTGTACACAGCTCACTTTAGTTTGTTCTTGCTAAATAAATACAGCTAAACTGGATGGAGAGTGTTGGATTTAGATCTCTGGGGCACCCCAAGCTACCCTGAGCAGTCGGCTATCCCGGCAGACCTCCATTCTCCTGGCAACCTCTCGGCCCACCTTTACCAGCACTGTGGATCCTGAACCATACAGGTTAGCTTACCTTCCCCAAGCCATCTTCCCTGCTTGGTGAGTCCACTGGGTACCCACAGCTGCCCTGAGCAGTCTGTTATCCCCAGGAGGACCTCCATTCTCCCACCACCTCTCCATCCACCTTTATCAGACCTATCTTTCATTTTTTAAAGCAGCGTCTCCTCTCTTAGAACCGTTTCATAACTACGTGGAACGGCTACAATAATTAGGTCAACATGTAAAGAGACAGTCTATTCTCCCTTCTTTAAACAGGATCAGATATTTGCTTAAAGTGCAGAAAACAAAGTTTTTGTTGTTGTTGTTGTTTATTAATTTTCGTTTAGCGCTCACAGCTGGTAGGTAACATCAGTCTTCCTTGACTCTCCACTCTTCTCCTCTTCCCCTCCGTGAGAACAAGCGACTTAAGCTGTGCTCTTCCTACTTTGCAGCTGATAGAAAGGGGCAGAGTACTGCTCGAGTACTGAACTCAGCCAGATCTCAGTTATCTACTTGGTTATGAATTATCTTTCCTTCTCCAAAGTCATCAATGAAGCCAGTTCAGAGAACTTCTAAGTTAATCCTCCACGTTCTAGAAGGCACAAAAGACTCTCTAAAAATCTGATCAGGCACCCAATGAAGTCAGAATAGATATTTATTGCTAACTTTGTAGGGACTGGCAGAGACCTGGTTTGGTTCTAATTCTGTCCCTTACTAGCTGCATGATCCACCAAGTGATACAGGTGCTGTGACACTGTCCCCCCTTCTCTAATACAGAGTAGTCATTTCATGAAGCTATTAGGATTACATAAGAAAATTAAGTAGGGAACACAGCATATTATGCTATGTAAGTACTACCAGGCATGAAATAATCAGAAGTGTATATGATTACAACTACAATATACTTTTCTACCAATCGCTTCTGTATGTGTATAGGCACTAGTGTGCATGAACATTTGCACACACACAAATATATCACATCTGAAAAAAAAAAGCAGTATTCTCAACTATACTATCCAGAAAAACTATGGTTTTCAACCTCAGTGTAGTATGTCTTCAAACATCTGTCTCTCTCTCCTAGTCAAAAAATAAAAACAGTTAATTCTGAGTAAGATACAAACAACGTTTAATCATGTCCATAGATGTGGCAGGAATAAGGAATGCCACGGAGATCTAGAGAACAGATTTAGTAAGGGAAAGATAAGTAACTGCAGACCTAGCAAGGGTTTGCTCCCTGGGTTTCCTTAATACAAGGATGAACCAGACAACGTCAGCTAAACCTCAAAATAGAATTTTGGTACACCAGAGATGCCTCACAATTCTACGTTCATTAAGAGTAGGTTACGTTCGTTCCTGATCTTTAAACTAATGCAAGATAACAAAAAATGGTAGGAAATGAACCCACATCCAGACTGGTGGGTCTCATGAACCAAAAAAGGAATGTACCATTGCCCAAGCAGTAAGATAAAACTCACATTTCCTTCTGTGGACAAAACAAAGAGAGACAGCTGAGAATTCCACCCCAGTTGCCAGATGCTCTGTATATCACATGGGGTCAGCAGTTAATCCAAACAGAGTTTTGTGAAGGGCTCCAAGGATATACAAGAGCCAACAGCTCTTTCTTGGTTTAAAAAGGAGTAAGCAGAGCCAGGGAGATAGGTTAGTGAGTAAGGGTGTTTTCAGAGCTGGATCCCACTGGCCCACACATTAAGAAAGGGAATTGACTCCTACAAGTTGGCCTCTTGACATCTATGGGCATGCTGTGGCACTTGTGTGCTTCCATACACACAAAATAAATAAATAATGGATGAATGGATGAATACATAAATAATGAATTTTTAAGAGAGTGAACAAGGAAGCTGGAGATGGCTAGAGGACCTGAGTTCAGCACCTATGCTGGCCATCGGTGGTTCACAGCTGTCACAGCTCCAGGACTAAAGGATCTGATGCCCTCTTGTGGCTTTTTCAGGCTTCTGCACTCAGTTGACACAGTCACACAAACACATAAATAAAGGTTTTAATTAAAAACAAATTGATGGTCTCACTTTCAAATGACAACGCATGTCTCAAAGAAGCAATGGAAAACTTCCATCCTCAAGCAAAATCACTGGTAACTTTAAATATAAATCCTACCCCAATTTCTTCCTCCATAAAATGAGAAAACAATTCCTATTTCCCTGCTCTGTCAGGGCAGTAGAACAAGGTTACTAAGAAAGCACACACAGAGTTCCAAGTAAATAACAGATCCAGGACAGCAGCTTGGCGAGAACTCGCATGCATGCTCAGTCTCACTGTGTAGTTCCTTCTCACTAAAGGACCCACCCCAGGGGTCAAAACAACGGAACACTCTGTCACTTGCTCCAGATCACGAAGCTCTCCTGTGTAGTTTCATCTCTTAACTGATCTTTCCTTTGAGGACATAAATCTTAACGTCTTCTTGGGATAATCAAACATTGCTAACCATTCACATATGGGGGCAAAGCTCTTTCCTGAGGATCACTCGGAATTCCACTAGAGAACATTAAACAAAAACTCCCGTGCCCATTTTGTGCAAGACTCTGAGATAAAGCACAAATAAGAATGGAAGCAATAAAAACATTTTGTAAGTGCTGCCCTCAACCTTACAAAGTATCCAACAAAGTAAATGGGGAAAATGCATACACAAAAATGCATATGAAGTGTTTACAGTGTTCTCTGCAGCATAGCTGAGACAAGAGAGGCGTGACAGATTCCACAAAAGGGTGAAGCATAAGGCAGAGCACCAGAGACAAATGGCAGGAAATTAATCCTGAAGGCTAGATGGTTTGGTTGTAGGAGGGTGTGTATTTGGGGCCAGGAGGAGGTGATGGTGTTTCAAGGCAAGCAACAAACAGTATATTTGGAATTGACTTATTACCTAGCATTCCACCAACTCAACATAGCACCACTCAGAGTAGGGATCTTTAAACTTCCAAATGCTAATGTCAAAATACTGCTTGCACTAATGCTGCATAATTTATATAGGCAGTCTACAGACAAATAAAAAAAAAAAAAACTATGGAATCAGGTCTATTTGCATCATGGCCCATATTGCTTCCACTATGAAGCAGAAGTGGCTTTCATTATCTACATCCACACAGGAACCTGTGCAAAATTCAAAATGACATTTAAAAAAATTACTGTAAAACAAACCGTGAACTGCTAGCTCCAGTAACAAAGCAGTCCTCTGAAAGTCACCATTACCAGTGATGTGAGGTAACTGCTATAATCAATAGTATGCACCTTAACAGTGACTTCAAAATCTATTAACAGTTTACTCAGAAAGCTGGCCTTAAAGAGAAGTTAGGCACTTGTCCTTTTGAAATAACAATCTACATAACCATTTTCTGTTTATATTTGATGGGTTGCTTTATCAGCCATGTTGGAAGACATTAACCAACCCAAACTGCTCTGATTTAATTCATCAGGGGCTTTTTTTGTTTGCTTTGGCTTTTTGTTTGTTTGTTTGGTTGGTTTTTTTGAGACAGGGTTTCTCTGTGTAGCCCTGGCTTTCCTGGAACTCACTTTGTAGATCAGGCTGGCCTCAAACTCAGAAATCCACCTGCCTCTGCCTCCCAAGTGCTGGGAGTAAAGGCATGAGCCACCACCGCCCGGCTTCATCAGGGGCTTTTAAAACTAACCTTCTTGTCCAGTTGGTTCATGACTAGATGTTAGTAGGCACCAGGATTACAGGATTCTGTTTTGCTGGCCCCAGGCCCAGCATTTACACGTCTGAAGTGGGGCGTTCTAGAAGCTATCCTTTCTGAGGGTCCCCATCAGTTCTGCAGTATCTCCTCCCGCTGTCTGTCTGGAACAAGCTGCTGCTTGTAGTACTTTTACCAGTCAGTCATGTACTTGAGCCTCTGTCTCCCAAAGAATTCAGTCCAAAGCTCCCATTCATGTAACAAGTACTTCATAATACCTACTTAAGTGAATTAAGCATACAGAACATTATGTTTTAATTTTCAGTGCCCAGCAAGACTCCTCTTCAAATGCTAAATGGAAAATTTAACTCCCCTCATTGTTATTTGAAAGCTTAGGAAACACAAAGCTATTATAAAATGTATCCTTTAAATAGTCACCAAAAAGCATCTTTGTTAGTTCTAACAAAGCCAAGAAAATAAAATGTAAAGCTCAAACCACTGGAAACTGGTTAGAAAGCCCAACAGATGGAACAGAAACAGTATTTGCCTTTATAAAACCATACCATGGAGCAACAGTTGATTTCCTTATACCTTCTGAAACTATTCACAAAGTACTGTTATTTAAATATAATTCTCAGATCTGGCTGGCCAGTGCCCCAGACAGTGAAACATTGAAGCAAGGCCTACCAGAAATATACTGTTACAACTGATAATCCACTTAAGAGGTCAGAATGCTAACAAGGCTTAGGGTACAAAATATAACCTAACTGTGAAGTGAGTCAACATTTTTTTAGTTCCGGTATGGAAACATGTTTCCCAGGAACAGGAGTGGGAGTGGGAAGGGGAATCACTAACAAATTGGTCCTCTTTCCTACTGAGGCCACTGAGAACATTTAAGTACAGGTACCCTAGCTCTATGGTTCTTCCCAATTTTGTCTTACGCAAACTGCATTTAGGAATATTTTTTTAAAAAGTGGTTCCTCTTTTTTTTTTTTTAAACAAGTTCCTCTCTCTGAACATAGTATCTGCATAGGCGCTACCAGATGAGGATTCTAATGGCATTTAGATGGAAATCTATTCTAATTATCACGAACAAGCACATCAATCCAATGGACAAAGTGCACATTGTTAGGAGGCTGAAAACAAATCCAAAGTGGGAAAAGATCCAATGTGGTAGCCCTAAGTCATTCTACCTCAACACCCAGATACAGATCAAATGGACCTGGTCTTCTGATTCCCCGTCTGCATATGACTTCTGTGCCTATCTAAAATCTGAATACAAGTCCACTGGGGTGGTTGGCTGGCGGACTTTTAAACTCATACTTGCCAGGATATAAAATGGAAACATTAGCCAAATCCTATATGCTTACTGTGAAGAGCAGATGAGGCAATGTATGTTAAATGCAAACCCATAGTACCTTTCCCCAACTGGAAATATCATTTGAGAGAGTTTTCCTTTTTTTTTTTTTTTTTTTTTAAAGCAGACACTAGTCGCTTGTGGATTAGTCTAATAAAAACAGCTAAAATCACTAGATTCAGTTTTGTTTTTCACAACTTAAATGAGAAAAGGCATCTAGTATTGGCTATTCTTTCCATATAATATTTGTCAATTATCAGGATGTTTTCTGTCTCATCTAAGAAGCTATTCATTCAAATACATTGGTACCAGGGGAAAAAGACAGAGAGGGTAACATAATAAACCATATTTGTTGGGGTTCTGGGAGTCTGTTTTGCAACTGAAATGGCTCTTCCCCTTGAAAATCTAATAAATAGGAGTCTTATCCCAAACATATGGTAGATAATGATTATTAACCCATGTGCTGCCTTGGAACCTGTCTTGGAAAAGAATTTCTCTCTCATGTGTGACTGGTACCTTTAAAGGCATTTACTCTGTTGGAGGGGTGTCTTTGTGTTTTCGAAGAGAGTTGATAGAGACTCTCCCTATGGCCCCACAGCTGGAAAGTAAACAGGCAGCCTCAGAGGCATAAAAAGGTAATTTGCAACAGAAGAATATGAGAAATACACCCCTACTTTGTCCTCCTTAAATGTGTTCTGGTCATTTTATCAAATTGCCAACATCCAATATAAACCATCTGGGAGAGTGTTTTGGCACAGCAGTCTCCTCTAGAGTTACAGCTAAAAATAGCATTAACCACAGAAGACTCAGAGCCCACTAGAACACTTCAGAAACCAGTAAAGAATATTGTTCTAATACAGAAAAAGCACCTGGAAATGCAGAAGATGCATTCTGAGAATTACTTTAATGTTGTAGTGCCTTCGCCGCACTGGCTCAGGGCTAAAAACTCATCACCCTTTTAGGGATGCTTTAAGTAGGATGAAGTATCTGGCTAATTACTTGCCTGAGATGGCAACTCAACTATGCCAAAATTCACAAAATATGATTTAGACTATTTCTCCCACCTATTTCAAATGAAGATGACACTCTATTCTACCTTTCTACAGTTCATGAAGATGTCCTAACCAGTACCTGTCTGTTCCACCAAGGACATTCAAGGTTCTATTCAAAGGCTTCCTTTACCCCCAGCCTTCCAATCGCTACATTTCTACATTTATTCTAATTCTTATACTGCAACTTCTCTTTGCATGTTGTCTTAAAATCAAATTAACCCAAGTCCTGTGTCCCTCACAATGAATAAGCTAATAAGCTGAAGATTTTGCAACCTGATCAGATCTGGCCACTGTAAAACTACAGGCAATTCCTTCAGTCTCTCTTTTTTTTTTTAACTCAGTTGTTTGGTTTTTTTTTAAAGATTTTATTTATTTATTATATGTAAGTACACTGTAGCTGTCTTCAGACGCACCAGAAGAGGGCGCCAGATCTCATTACGGATGGTTGTGAGCCACCACGTGGTTGCTGGGATTTGAACTCCGGACCTTCGGAAGAGCAGTCGGGTGCTCTTACCCACTGAGCCATCTCACCAGTCCCCTCCTTCAGTCTCTTTATTGCTCCGTTTGCTCCCTCTTCTAGAAGATACAATCAACAGTTCCTAAAATACAGCAATTCCTATGGCTGACCAAACTATTCCTCGGGCCTAGACATTCACACAAAGCACATCCCACATACAGAGTAAACCATAAAGAATTTACTTGGTATAAAGTACTAAAGATATATTCATATTTAATTCTCCACCACAACCCCAAATAGAAACTAAGAAATTTATTCCAAGTCTCCTAAGTCTTGACCCCCTATACCTACTGTTTCTTTGTATCTTAGGCCTAAGAGGCAACAAAGACCCTTTCCTCTTAACATCTGAAAATCTGGCTTCATTTTGAGCTGTTCATCTAGGAAGATGTATTTACTGTTACTGGTGTCCACTTGTTATATCAAGTAGTGGAGTCTCTAAGTTCAAAGTCAGCCTGGTCTAAAGGTAGTTCCAGGCCAGCTGGGCCTACACACACACACACACACACACACACACACACACACACACACACACACAAAACTCAAAAGTTTTATAATCTTATCTGAAGTGTTTCTTCACTTGCTCTATGACCACTGCATCCATATTACCTACCTACTGCATCCATATTAGGTCTGGTTGTTATAGCTCAGTTGGGAAGGACATTTGTTAAGAACCAGATGCAAGACACTGGAGAGATGGCTCAGCAGTTAAGACCACATGCTGTTCTTCCAGAGGATGGGTTTGGTTCCTAGTACCCATGTGGTGACTCACAGGTATCTGTGTCTCTAGTTTAAGGAAATCTGATGCCTTCTTGGCCTCTATGAGCACCAGACACTCACGTGCTGCACAATCAATCATACATACGGGCAAAACACTCATACACATAAAAACAAAGAAAAAAAAGAAGCTGGTATGCCCACAAAGGTAAGGACAAAGTTCTGTTCCAACCTCAAGTAATGTGCTATTTATAATGAGCTCCCTACTGGCACTAGCATTAACTGTCTTTCTTACTGTTGTGACCAAACACCACAAAAGGAGCAACTTAAGGGTGGAAGGATTCATTCCAGCTCCACGTTTAAGGAGACAAAGTCCATTGTGAGTGGGAGGGCATGGCAACAGTGACTCCAAAGAGTGGGCACATGGGAAAGCTCACTCCCCTCTCAATGGTAAAGCTCACTCCCCTCTCAACAGCCACACCACAGAGACTACTGGGGCCTACAGAGAGCCTGGACTAACAGGCCTGCACATCAATGACACAGTTCCTCCAGCTAAGTTCCACCTTATAAAATTTCACAGTTTCTCAAAACAGACCACCACCAGGGATCATATGTTCAAACACATGAACCTGTGGCAGACGCTTCCCATTCAAAATCAGAATAAGCCACATTTAGAGATATATCTTACAGAGAATAAGGCTGCCCCATTTCAGGAAATCCAATATCAAAAGGTGGTTCCAAACCAGAGACAACATTAGATAGAGAAAATGAGCAATTTATCATACCATCTTATGAAACTTCATTCACTAGCTTAAGCAAGAGACCAAAAAGTTAATTCTCTAATACTTAGGAATGAATGAATGATGCCAGCTGGAAGTGGTGGCACACACCTTTAATCCCAGCACAGGGGAAGCAAAGGCAAACACATATCCCTGAGTCTCAGGCCACCCTGGTCTACACAGCAAATTCAGGCCAGCCACAGCTACATATTAAGACCCTACATCAAGACAACAATAAAAAGGAAAGTTAACAAAAGAAGGAAACTGTTTACTTAGTAACCCTATAAAATCAAAGGAAAAGGTCACAAAAAGCCAAACTGCTACAAAAATAAATGGCTTATGTTTTTCATAAATCTCAGTATGAAAAAAGGACTTTTTCTTGATTAAGAGAAAAATGAGATATAACCACATTCTAATACTATATGAAATCCTGAGCTAGGAGGAGAGGGCTACAAAATTTTGAGATAGTCAAAAAATAACTGGATATAGACTTAGATTATTTAAAATCACTGCGTTGATATAATTCCCATTTTTGTTTGCTGTACTAGGTTAAGAAGGAAACTATCATAGTTATCAGGAAATAAATATAGAAATATTTAAGAATGGGATAATTCACTTTTCAAATGGCTCAAAATACAAACACAATGTAAGTGATAGGCAGATGACACTAAGAGTGACGAATAGAGGTTGTATCACTTATTTGTAAACTTAAACTTATTTCAAATGAAATAATTAAAAATGTTAAAATGAAACAGATTAAACTTTAAAAGAAAAAGAATTTCATTTATGCAAATGGTATAAGATATTTACAGTCAATGGAACAGCTGTGGGCTTCCTAATCACTTGGTATACAGAACAAAGAAAATGCACTATCCTGCCCACTCACTAAATGAACCATCTTGAACTCATGTTTCTCCAGCGTCACAAATGTGCTGTGAGACCTAAATGCCATAGGTATACCAGTGCCTTTAACTGTTGGGTACTGCCTGAATAAGCTTTAGTTTTTAAAAGGGTTATTATCTGAAAATGTTACCAGTGGCACAAATGAGTGTGTGTTACTAACGATCTTCAAAGAAAGAAGATAGTGAAATGATTATACTAAAATACTATCAACCACCACTTAGGTTCACAAATGGACTAAACAAATTTTGGAAATGTTTTCCTTTTTTGTTTCAGTTATTAATAACTTTTTCTGTTGCTCTGATAAAAAAATACATGACTAAAGAAACTTAAAAGATTTATTTCAGCTCATGGTTTAAAAAGAAATACAATCCATAATGGTAGCAAGACTGTAGAAGATGGGCAATTTCTTCTATTAAGGAACCAGAGAGAAATGAATGTTGGTCATGCTGTCTCCGTTTTATTGAGCCTAGGACCAACCCACAGGGATCGTACCATCCACACTCACATGCCCTTCCTCCTCAGTTAAGCATCTAACAGACCCATCTAGAGGCTTGTCTCCTAAATCCTGTCAAATCGGCAATCAAGATTAACCGCCGTAACAACTTTGAGGCAACTGAAGGAAGCTGAGTGGGAGAAGTGGCCCTCCCCAGGGAAGAGCACACCAACTGCTTAACCCCGTGTCAAATGGTCAGCCCTGAAAACACACATACAAGTAACATTATATGGCTGAAAAGGCTATATTTAGAAATATATATGCAGGGAGAGCAGGGAGGAGTGTATCAGAGGGTTTAGAGAAAAGAACAAGGGAGAAATTGATCTGAGAGAGAGGCAGACAGACAGACAAACAAAAGACAGAGAGAAATTTACCATCATACCCTTACAAAGTAATTCAGATATGAAAGAACTTTTCCAAAAGCAGAATCTTGACAGCACTGTTCTAAGTTAGCTTCTTGGGTAAACTACTGATCCTTAGTTCAAAAGAATCGATTTATAACTACAACACTGATCTCAATGACTAGATAAACTATTTTCACTCAAATATGTAGTCCAAAATACATATGCTTAAACTATCTAAAAATCCAGGTTTTATTAGAATAAATCCCAGCATCCAAAAAGACTCCAAGCTGTTACAAGGTTAGCTTTCAGAGCATGTGAGAACACACACTGTCCTTCCCTGTGCGGGTGGCAGGTCTAAGGAGATTACCTAAGGGTCTCTGATAGCTGACAAAAATCTAGCTTCCTCTTATTCCCTATGTCTCTAACCTCATCCCCAGGAGGCCAGAGTTCCCAGCCATGTGCTCATTATGCCCACGCACGGTCTGCTGTTCCTCCACAGCACCACGCCAGTTTCACAGGGAGCTTCTGCAGTGGTTCTCTTGAAGATATGTACTCCTCCAGGCCACCCAGGACTCTGCTTAGTATCAAGACCCTCAGAAGCCTTCTCTGCCACCCAACCCCAAAGAGCCCCTAGGCAGGCACCATCATATCCTCTGGGTTTATACAGTTCATAAAACCCTTTCCCTCTTTAAAGTGTCTTCTTCATCAGTTGTCTTCCTCTCCTTACTGTAATACAAGTGCCAAGAGGGCTTCTGTTTGGTTCATGGATCAATCTCCAGCATCAGGAACAAGTGCTGGGTCAAGCAAGACACCTGAATTAAAGAATGGATTTCCCCAGTCCCATCCTAATTATCATATCTAATCCTGATGTGTGACTGACATTAATTATTCCAGGAATAAAATGCTAAAAGCTCAAATATTAACTTGTAGGTATGCCCAAACTTTGACACTGTTACATAACATTGTCATGTACACAGTTCATGCCCGATTAAATCAAATGATCGAATTTTTCAGATTCATTTTTTTGTGTTGGGAGGCAACCATAGATATGCCAGGACTCAACAGCTATCCAGCAGGTAGGTACATCTGGATCCATTTGTTGTTGTCCAGTGGGACACATCCATCTCTTGCTGAATATTCTTGAAAGCTTTCTGGATTTCTCCTTCTGATTCACCTTTGTCTTCTTCCTTGACTTAGTCTAACATCACCCATTTCTTCACCGTCTCAAAGAGCTCCTCTGTTCTCACAGTTGAATGATACAGACTATCTCCACTCCATTTCTTCACTCTTGAGTTCCAAGCTCAGCCTCTCATAGGAAAGCTATGTGCCATTTGTATTTAAAGAACAAGAGCATTTCCTTCTGCCCACACTATCACTTACAGCGGCATCAGCTGTCACACTCATTCTCAGTTCCATCAATCACTCATCACACTTTCACTTCTCATTTTAAATGAAGCATTGGTTCTCTTGTTCTTCTAAAATACTGTTTGCATCTACTTCTGTCTTCCATTCTCTCATTATACTATCAAGGTCACATAGAAAGGATATTCCCACAAATTTTTACCATTTTAATCACCCCACTTGATAGAACCTACACACATCTTGTAATCCATCCTAGAACAATACTTCCGTGGAGGTGCGGAGTGCATCCCTTGCTGATCTAATTCACGTACCTAACATGAAGGCTGTCCGCACACAAGAACTAACATGTAAGGGAAGGAGAACAGACTCACACTGAGCAAATGGTCTCACTTACAACCCAGTGACTCTACATCCATCCAGAACATCTCCTCCAAGAAATAATTGTGCATTAAGGCGGCCTCACCTAAATTATTTCACAATACAAGCATCTGCCTAGTGTATAACTCCTAGTTTGAGGCAGGACCTCACTTTGTAACCAGGCTGGCCTCACACACATGGTGATCCTTCTGCATCCAGCCTCATAACTTCGGGGACTACATATATGTGGCACTATGCCTGCCTCAGTTTTTAACTATTGCAAATTATTTTGTATGAAACTCTACTCAATGACTGAGTAAAGTAATTCTTTGGAGTCCTGTCTGCTTACCTTAACTAAGAGATGAAAGGATTGTTTTCCTTCTTTTGAAGCAGTTTCTCTCCTCTGCTCCTAACACCCCAGGAGACCTCAAATATGTAATTTAAAAGAAAACTTCAACATAGTCTTTGATCTTTTGCTCACTACTTCGTTTTCTAGGTGCAGAGAACTGACTCTCTGGTTAATACGCTGATATACTGAACCTGCTTTTCTTAATTTAGTCCATACACAGTGGAATATACTCTTATTCTTTTCAAAAAGACACAACGAACCGTGCCATTGACTATGACATAAATGTATCATTATATCAGTTAAAGTGTATACATGCAAAAATGTTCCTAATTTCTACATGAGGTTTCAAGTTAATTATAGTAAGTAAGCAAACACAGAAAAGTATAAAATAAAAATAAATCACATTATTTACTTACATATAATGGAGCTTGTTGTGGACTAAGTTTCATGACCCAGGACACTGAAACAAAAAAAGAAGAAATAGATGAGAATAAACCCAAAATTTGTTAACCAAAATATAAAAAAAACCATATACCAGCTAACAGTTGTAGATGTCACCCATGGCTCTTTGAGTATAAAAGTTGTAGATGTCACTCGTGGCTCTGTGAGTATAACCCCAAGTCTCAGTGGTGTACGCTCGTCTCTCCTTAGAGATTTAAGAAGACGGAAGTCCAAAGGCTACAGAATACTTATGTTCTAGTCTTTTAGGAGGAGGATGGGTTTTGAGATTGAAAGATCAAGATCAGCAGCTTCACAGTAAACATCCTCAGTTGAGCTTTCACATGACACCCTAAGCTCATCAACTACTGCTCCCCAGTGCATGACCCCAAAACCCCACTAAGAAGTCTACAGTGAAAGTAGGTAACAGAAGACCACTAAAGCGCTCTCCATTTCTGCCTTTCCCTCAGAAAAGCAAGGCTATAGCTTGCCTTAAAAGCTAAAATCAATGGTCAAACTTCTGTAACTGAATTCTCACCAAAAAAACCACCACCACCACCACCACCACCACCACATGAATAGACACTCTGAGATAGAAGGGGTAAAGCTCACAAGGCCTCAACCATAGACAAAAACCTGTAAGAAAGCAAGCAATGCCAAGAGCAGGAGAAATGGTCTTCCTCAGGGAAGGGCACAGCAAGTGAGTGTCCAACACCAAATGATCAGCCCTGAAAACACATTCATACACCTAACATTATACAAACTGAGCAAGCTGTATTTATACGTTTAGGAATACACACAGACAATAACAGAAAGAGGACATGAATTTTAGAGGGGGGGGTTACACAGGAGGTGTTGGAAAAAGAAAAGGCGAAGGGAAGAAATGATGTGACATAACCTCAAACATACAAAAAATTTAAAAGATCCCCCACTCAAAAAAAAAGTAAAAAGAAAAAGAATTGCATACTCTTAAATGTTTGGCTTGGTAATTTTATTAGGACAACAGAACAGTGGGTCCTTCGTCCTTGAATATAAACTGATCTGACTTCACCTAAGTCAGAGGAGACCGAAGTGACTTGATTAAAACTTCATCTGAAGTTGTATTCTTTATTCATAATAGATAAATTAAGGCACATACTAACTGGCAACCCCAGCAGTACAGAAACATCACATAGTGAAAAACAGTAGGTTAACTGCCACCATGAATTCTCACAGATTTCAAAATCCCAGCAATAAAACTGGAATCTAAACAGCGTAAAGTTAGAGGTCTTCAATGGTCAAGTTTTCATGATCATAAATAATCTAAATACACTTCTCAAAATAAGCATCCGTATAGAACTACCACAAATCAAGCTGTGTGTGTGTTTGTGTGTGTGTGTGTGTGTGTGTGTGTGTGTGTGTGTATGAGAGAGAGAGAGAGATTGATTGATTGATTGATTGATTCACCCCCAAAGCAAATAACATACATGGAGGGCGAGGTCCATTATTCTAGTAGTAAATCAATACCAACCAGTTCCAGTTCCATGCCATAGGCAGGCTCCTCCATGTTTGATGAGACACCTCTACAGCCTCCCTTGCTCACTCTCTAGTCAACTCCCCACAGTGTTACTGTTCTCAAGCCTGCAGTGCTCCTTCCTCCTTACCTGCATTCATTTAAGGACTCTGAATGTAGAGGTACTAAAATCACTGAAAACCAAGATCAGAAATGTATCAGCTATTTTTAATTAAAAAGCTAAGCATACTATACTCCAGGCCATTATACTCAAGTAGGAAACACAGGCTAAAAAGGAAGGCTAGGGGCTGGAGAGGTGGTTCAGCAGTTAAGAACACTTGTTGCTCTTCCAAAGGACCAGAGTTCAGTTCTCAGCACCCATATCTACAGCAGCTGCCTGTAACTCCAGCTCCAGAGGACTCAATCCCTTCTTGTGGCCTCTTTGAGAAACTACACCCAAGGGAGCATAAATCAATACATAAAAAGTTAAAAAAAATAAATGAGTAATCTTTTTTAAAAAAATGTTGATGAGCTTGAATAGTTTTTCAGTGCATTAAACATCCATTTAATTTTAAGTTGCTAGCATTTTAATCGGTTTTTCAGATCCCATTCAGACCTGCCTAGGAGGCAGAACTGGAAGAAAACATAAGTTTATGAGTCAATGTGCCTTGGCTAATTTATGAAATGGTTCTGCCATTATACACAGTAAAATACTATTGGTTACACAGACATAGAGATTAATCCTCCAGCAATCCATAAGGACTAAGGACTGGCAGCATCTGTGATGAGAAGCAGTTTGACTCACTAGCCATCTTATAAAATGTTCATGATCTGCTAAGAAAAAAATAAAATGCTGGTTTCAAGTGGCTTCTCTAGCGACTGCCACCGTACTGGTGAGAATCACATGAGGGAAGGCGGGTTGATACCGTCTCAATAGTGTAGAATTATAAACTCATCTAGGGGTGCTACAAAACCAGACCCATACACACTGCTCCAACACAAGGATTAAAGAGGGATGACAAAGTGTCTGCGTGCCCACACTTTTCAAAGAGTCAGATCACTGCTATATTGGCAGCACAGGGCACCAGAAAGAATCCATCTGTCAAAAAGAATCAAAGCAACGACCAGAAGGCCCCAGGACTGGCTGCGGAACCGAATGCCTTTTAGGTTCCTTAAACGCTGACACGCAAGAAGAGAACTAACTTTCACAGCATTTTATATTTGATGTTTTATTCCTTCTCCACAGAACATACTATTCTCCCCATTTCACTGATTCGAAGAATAATTACTTAACACTAAGGAAAGAGCCAAAATCTGTCCAATATCAACATGTAGGCTTTTTTTCCCCATCTCACCAACTAGGAGTCTTTGTCAACAAGATTTGCTAAACCCTTCTGCAAAGGAAAGCTAGTGAAATGCTTTATTAATAACATCTAATAATCTCATCAAGTAATTTTAAGAAAGCTTTACAATGTCTTCCTTAGCCAGTAACGTAAATAATAAATTCAGATGAGTTGCTTTCAGCAAACAATACAGTAAAATACAGTGAAAGCAGTCTAACATTTGAACTAAGAGGAAAGACCAAAATTCAGTCTTAAACAATATGATGCTATGAAGTATGCTCACAAACTCTATAAAATTAGCTAGAGTTAAAGTGGGTCCTAAATCCAATGGTTGTGAAATAAGCAAGTGACAGTGACCAAGTGCTTCTGTCCTTCCCACTTTATTTTATAAATGTGGAAGGAACACAAATTTCCTATTTTACTGATGTATAAAAGTGGCATATTCATTTTATGTCAAGACAAGAGGCATCCAATTTTAATCCAACTGTCGCAATCATATAAACTAACATTCCCTTGTACTTTGATGTAAACTACTCCCAGTATTTTCTTCATAGGGTACAGTACAGACACCATGATTAGACTGCTACAGTTAGGTGTGCAGTGTTTACAAAAATAAACAATAATAAACATTTTGGAAATTTTGAAAGTATTGCCTATAAAGGGCTATGTAGAAATTCAGATGAGATTGGGCATGTTCTGGGTGGTATGGCCGAAGATGATGTGTAGAAATGTAATCACTATACAAGAAATCACAGAAACTAAGGCATGAAATTCTATGGCTGTAAGGCTGACCTGAGGGAAAAAGGGGCACAGGAAACAACGTGGTTGCATAAATGAGTGAGAAATCCTAAAGGCCACAAGAAGATTACAAACAAATAACTCTAGTGTCCACAAACACTGTTTAAAGACCATGTTGCAAATATCTGAAGTTTTATGGTTCATGTCTCTAATAGAGTATGTAAAATTAATAGATACATCTGCATTTAAGGAAGCTTTATTTATAGAAAGAAACAGCAGAATCATCAGGCAAGCCATTTACAGTAACAAGCTTCAGTTACAAGTCAGTGTGACACCTGCAGCACAAGCAGCAGTGTGGTGTACCCACCCGAGGCTTCATGTGCCTCAACACGCTACCAGCTACAAACAAGTGCTAACAAAGGCAAGGCAGAGGGAGGTGATACACTGTATTCTCAACCAAGTCTCTAGTCTGCAACAGATCTCTCCTCCTAAAGCAAACTGCTTACCTGAATCCCAGTCTCTTCAATTACAGAAAGGGTATATAATTACTACATGTGCTACAGGGTTGGGGGAAGACTTAAAATACAGAAACCAGGTACAGAACCTAAGGGATAGACCAAAAACCATTGCTTCATCTTCTTGTAGTTTCTTGGTCTCACAGAAAACCATGAAATACTAAATGTACCCAGAGATATCTTTCTGACAATATCCTAAAATGGACTAGTATGTAAATTAAATTCTAAAATAATACGGAAACCATAGGAAAAAAATCGGTAACAAATACTAAGAATTGGTAAGTCTCCTGATTATATTTCTCACTGTAACCAAACACCTACCAGGAAGACAGTGCAGGGAGGAAAAGCCTATTTGGGGCCAATTTGGGGCGTATAATCTACTATGGCAGGATGGTATAGCAGAAGCTGCATCAGATAGATAGCTGGTCAGATTGCATGTGTAGTCAGGAAGCAGAAGTGAGATGGATGCTGGTCTCAGGTGGCTTCCTGCTCCCCGCAGTGTCCCTTTTAAAAGTCAGACAAGGTCCTGAACCTGGGAGATGTACTGCCTGTATTTATTTCCTTCCCTCCATTAGACATCTCTGGAAACTTCCTCAAAGACACACTTAGAGGCATGTCGCCCCAGATGATTCAAGCTGGCCAGGAAAAGTAGACACTAGAGTAAAGCACAGTAAGAGTATGCATCTTTGGGGATTATAGGGAATTTCCCTTTCCAAGCCACCTTACCTTTAACTTTTCAAATAAAACCTGAGTATTAATTTTGTAGTTTTTCAACACATATCTGAAATGCAAATGTGCAAAACTGAAAAAAAAAAAAAACAAACAACTAAAATCTTTACTAATGGCCTTTATAGAATGTGTAACTATAGATATAGTAACATAAATAAGCTACTCTAAGCCTATAATGAAGCATCCCGAAAATTGGGGATAGGCATTTCACAGGCCCGGCATGATTATTGGGTAATTTCACTTATAAACTTGGTGATCTCTTTCCACTTACTAGAAACCATGTCTAGGTCTAACTAAAGCCTGCAACTTCAGTTGAAGTGGTTTTAAAAACTAAATATCCTCCACATCTGCCCCAAGTCCTAGAAGTTCCCTCATACAGTATATACAGAGGGTTTCTACTGTCAGAGCTCCTATGTTACAGAATATGCTTCAGATAAATTCTCCCGGCCAAAGACTCTACCAAGCACTAAGTTATCATCAAGTCCAAAACCCAAACCATGTATGGTGGGAGTAAGCCTGGAAATGGCAATGCATAACATGCTCAGGATTCTGGTAAAAGAGAAAATGTTCAGCTCTTGCTCAAAGAAAACAACAATCGTTCTTACATTCCCAGGAACACAGGCCGGTTGCTATAAATGTGTACTGGCTGGGAAGTTGGGGAGGCTAGAACACAGGATTCTAAGTCAAAAGGAAAAGATAAAGAGTTTGTAGCATCAATGGGGTTTTCCTGTTAAGAAAACCAAATGATTGCACACACACACACACAGAGTGGGGGTGGGCTAGAGCAGGACCCATGAATGGTGTGCTTGCTTCTGTTTACAACTGCAGTAACTACTGAATGGTCAGCTGTACGCGGTGATTATTTCAAGGGCAGCAGTTCAAAGCTTGGTTAAATAAAACAGCCTTTCACCTAATCTAGAGTCACAATCAAGAACCACAGCTGGTACTGTCTCTGCTCTGCAATCAGGGCCCACACACTTTGGGAAATGATCAAACTCCACAGCATGGGTCTGGTTCTCTGCTAACTTGGCAGTTAGCCTTGCTCCGTCCAACTGTCACTGTCACATGACACGGTACTTATTTATTAATCGTCAAAATTTGGAGGAAACCAGCACTGGTCCAAATGAGCAAGAATCTTCCATAAGCCTCAGAAGGCAGGAGGGAGATGAAGTCAATGAGGACTCTAAAGTGCACTCACACTCAACAGAGAAACAAACGGACCCACATAAGTTAGGACACAAACACACACCCCAGAAACACATTCACTGGTCTACTTATTTTTGGTCAAAGCTGAGTTGTCCAACTGGCAGAATCACCACAAATTTAGGAAAATATACTTATGCACAAATCAAAGTAATAATGCACAGTTTTACCTCAGAAATAAATAAAAATAAAAACTGTAAATGAGGAAACTAAAGCATTTTAAAGAATCACAACTTTGGTCTGAATATGTAGCTCAGTCATGGAGTAAGTACTTGCCTAGCACGCTTGAGGCCTTGGGTTCAATTTTCAGTATTGTGAGAAAATAAAAAAAAATTCAGAACACTTTTTTACATTTATGTTAGGAGATTATTTTAAAATTCATGACAGCATATCAGACCCTCTCTTTTTATTACATTCATACAACTTAATGACATAAAAAGAGCAAAGAAAATCCTTTCATTTTTCTGAGCTCCTACAGCATTTCATGACCAAACCTAGAAATAAATTATTTATGTCTGATCCTAAATTACAGTGCAATGAGAACAGTAACAATGTTACAGTGGTCGGGATGGAGCAATGAACTCTCTAGAAAGGGGATCCCAGGTAGCCGTTACTGGGGGAGGCAAATCAAGAAGCAAGTCTCCCCACACGGACACGGAGAAAGCAGAGCACAAAGAGCAGCAGTTACAAGCTGTGAGGGCACAGCGGGCTGCTGACCACGACATACATGAAGTACAAGCAGAAAATGATGGGAAAGGAGACAGGAGGAAAACCTCATGTACATCTGAATGCCTCCCAAATTGCCTGGCCTTAGAAAGCCAGGCCAGGAAAGAGGAGAGAACACATGAATGGCCTATGTTGTGGCTATATACTAAAGAAACCATAGCTGTGCTAGTATGATGACATCAACTTTATTATTTTTAAAGCTTGGCTCACATTTTTGCTATTCACAACTGGATGCCCAAAGACTCATATGAGTAGAGTGCAAGCTCTTTGCAGTCACAAGGCGCCAACTCAACCAACTCAAACCCACCCAGACAAAGCGGAGAAGCTGCTGTAGTTCATAATCACTGAGACAAGGCAGAGTCCCACCATGGCCTCCCCAAAGCCAGCACAGTCTGGAATCCCGGTTGTTCAGCACCAGCACTGTGCTCTTCACTGCGATCCCTAGCCCCATCCCACTAGACCCTTTGTAACTTAAAGGGTCTCAGCAACAGAACAGATCAAGCTCCTTCCCCGGGAGGAACCACTGCCAACCTGCCTGTCTCTGCTTGTAGACTGAAGGCAGAGCCTTATCACCCTGAGAAAATCTCTCCAGACTCTACTCACTCTCTGACTCAACCTTCCTAAAACACTATTTTCATTCTGTAACTCTCTCGTACACTGGAATAAGCAGTCTTTTAAAGGGCTTATTTTAAGGTGTCAATCCCTTTTCTTAAGTATTTCTGGGGCACAACACTAAGAGTGACAAGTCAAGACTCAAAAAACATCTCCGAAGGACAACACTATATGCTCCATTTTGGGGATGCATGTGACCTACCTTACTTTTTCTAGAGTATTTATCCCCATGAAGTGGCTTATACGCAGTCGGTGTAAAATACATATACTTAATAACTGCCGTGGCCTAGTTTGTAGAATGCAGTGTTTATGCTTGAGAATCGCATGTTGTGGGGAAGGCTCTACCAGATTTTACCTTTCTATTTATAAAACAGAGATAAATAACAAAGGTGTGTAAAAATTTTAATTCTGTGGTAGGCAATAAGGAAATACTCAATAAGTTAAGTTCTTGTTCCTAACACCTGGTATAAATGATGTGACAAGCATTTCATGGCGACTCTTACATTATAATCAATTCCTATTCCTATTAGATATTAGCATTAATATCTAATGCTAATTAATCCATAATCCTAAGTACAGGGTAACACTCAAGAAGCTGTTGAGTAAACAGAAACAGTACTCTATTAAATATGCTATTTATTATTAGGGAAGTCTCAGATGTCATTCACACTGTCCTTCCCTCTGAGTAGTTTTCAAGGTCTCCTTGGACATTATCTATGCAACCTTAGGCACTCCTGTTTTCCTGTCCCTTTTACACACCCCAGCCCAGTCTAGGCCTTTGCTCTAGCTAATACCCTCAACCCTGGACCTGGTTAAAGGAGTCTTGCTTACAATCCAACCCCACAATCGGTAGACTAAGTAGCATACTTTCTCTTGTTTCTGCACTTGACTTACCTTGCAAACTTACCACATTATAAAGGTATTCCCTCTGTAGTGCCCTTCTCACCAATACCACACATGTGCCATATCATCCCACAATGCTATTCACACCACCACCACAAACAAGCAAATAAGAAAACTTGACAAAGGGTCCATGAGACTGAGCAGGAAGAGGTCTGAAGAGGTAAGGAGATGGTAGTGCACAAGTGATACAAGATATAGGAGTGGGAAGACTGGGGTTAAAAGTGGAGGTGGAGGTACAGGGGAGAGGAGGAGTGGGAGAGGAGCAGACCAAAGCCAAGGGCTATGAAAAGTGCTTATAGAGACATAATATTCTGTAAGTTGGTTTCTAAAAATCTTTTCAAAAGGGTTTGACTATAAATACCCTGTGTGAGTCGACAATGCTGCTTCCAGGAGAAATGAGTTATTAAACAAAAATCTCAGTGCCACAAGTTACTGATCAGAGAGGGCAATATAGGTTACTGCCATTGCTTTTGGCTGTCCTCCAGAACTAAATCATAAAATCCTATTGCCAAAACCACAACACACTTTCGTTGCAAAACAGACAGAAAGAAATCTAAAACTGACTTAAAAACTTCATTCCTTCATGGTTAGTTTTCTTAGTGCTAGATGATGCTGTGCAGGCAGCTGCCAGAGGAAAGACATCAATCTTATCCAGTACTGAACCTTGTATGTTCATAACTGGTCACATTGTTTACAATAAGTGACTGCTGAGTGATCACATAGAACCCCTTTCTACCATTAGGGCTCAGGAAATTTCCTTGAAGCAGGGACAGAAATGATTTCTTATTACATTATGTAACAGACAGAGGATAGGGAGGAGTGCCATTGAAAACTGACATGGACATGACCTGGCCACTGCATTCATGAATCTGCAACGCAGCTACGGTTACATGCATGAAGTTAAGTCAAGAACATTAGCCACTATTCCAGCGGGCAGTGCTAAGTAATTAGACTATGTGGTTAAAACAAAAAAGAAAAGAAAAGGAGAAAGAGGCATGAAGGTATAAAGTAGAAATGTTTAATGACTTCTAGGAAGAAATGGGGGGATAAGTATGATCAAGATATATACATGAATAAAACTGTCAAAGAGTAAAAGATAGTCTTTTTAAAAAAGAAAGAAAAATCTGGGATTAACTTCAAAAACAAATGAATCTGAATTTCTGTGCCTGTCATGGCTCTTCCAGAGACAAGACAGGAATAGACTGGAAGGCTCTTCTAAGCAGACACTATTGGAGCTAAAGGGAAGGCTGGGTGCTATCTCACCCTGTATTAGGTTTCCACATGACAGATGCAACAACCTCTGGGGACAGGAATACACAAGTTCACCACTTCAATTATCTTTTGATATTTACAAAGCCTATGATTTCCTACAAATAATGTTTTTGTTGCTTTGCAAATATCCCAATGGAGAAGGAAACTCCCACAATGGAGAAGGTCATTCCACAAGTGAGAACAGCTGTATCCTGTCATCCAAAGGAAAGGAAACTGTTAAGTGACCTAGGCATCCAGAAAAGGGAGAGATCCCACAAATTCAGTTAAGTGCTGACATTTATCCCTATGGTAGTAAGAACACACTTTAAATTTAGAAAATTCATACTCAGCTGT
Organism: Mus caroli; assembly: GCF_978045245.1. Classification (NCBI taxonomy): domain Eukaryota; kingdom Metazoa; phylum Chordata; class Mammalia; order Rodentia; family Muridae; genus Mus; species Mus caroli. The sequence goes on from NW_028227263.1 coordinate 71,326,790, forward strand.
GAAACATGTAAATTGATTTCTACAGGGGTTAAAATAGATATCCGGTTCAGAGACTGCCAAAGCCATGCCTTTATACTTCCTCCACCCTCCCTCCCTTCTATCTTAAAAATAAGCAGCCTAATGGGCCAAGTTATCAGCCACCTGGACAGCCTAAACAGCCCTTACCAGGACACATCCCAAGTCCTATTTGTGGCTTATCTTGCTGGGCCTGGCATAACAGAGCCATGGGACCTACCAGCTTGGACACAGAACAAAAGCACCATCAGCTGAATTACCCAAGTAGAATAGAAGGCTGAAGAAGTCACAGACAAGCTAAAAGCAGACAACATTAGCTTTTAAACTAAGAAAAACATCTCTTGTGGCTAAATATTCTGTTTAAAGATACGATTCCACAATATCTGGGGAACAATGACACTGAAAATCAGGAGAGATGTCAACTTACAAAATAATCTCAAAGTCAGAAGGACCTGTGTTTACTAATAAGACTTAACGTAAAATATCTATGAGTGTCCTAATGAACTGAAAATGCTACTGAAATGAGAATTCCAATACTTTCAGCAATTTCCTATTTGGGCGTTTTGTTTATTTGGTTGGCTTTTTGAGATAGGGTCTCTGGCTGTCCTGGAACTCGCTCTGTAGAGCAGGGTAACCTCAAATTCACAGAGATCCACCTGCTTCTGCCTCTGAGTGCTGGGAATAAAGGTTTGTGCCACTACCACCCAACTTAAATGAAAAGTAACTCTTCCAATGGGACTTAAAGAAAGAAAGAAAGAAAGAAAGAAAAAATAGTTATATGTATGTGAGTACACTGCTGCTGTCTTCAGACACACCAGAAGAGGGCATCGGATCCCATTACAGATGGTTGTGAGCCACCATGTGGTTGCTGGGAATTGAACTTAGAAGTGGTCAGTGCTCTTCACTGCTGAGCCATTATTTCTCCAGCCTCTCTAATGGATTTTTTTTTTAACCACAAAACATTTCTGATCTGAAGAATCCCTGTTCTGCTTTATAACATACACCAAACCATGTTTTGTTGTTGTTGTTTTTAAAAGTTGTGCCTGTGTGTGAGCCTGCATGCACACCTCCAAGAGTTTTTACATCAGATGTATGCAGAAGTCAGAGGGGCCTAAAAGAGGGCATTACAGCCCATGGAACTAGAGTTATGGATGCAGTAGGGAGCCACCATTTGGGTGCATGAAATGAGCCTGGGTCCTCTACAGAGCAAGTAAGCACTCCTAATCATCAAGTGCCATGTCAGCATAGAATCTATGTGGAACACCATCAACCCTGTTTGTAGAAAATTTCAGCCAGTCAGACAGACAGACAGACATTGTTCTGAAGTAACAGAAATGTTTTGGAACCTCTCATAACACATGGAGTAAGATATCCTTCACTCATCTCTAACATGTCAAGCAGTTCTAACCAAAACTGAATCTGCAATCTTGGGTGACATGGTAAAAGAAAAATATCATTAAGTATTATTAAACACCTTTAAAGAAACACTGTATATGTTAATATTATACAACACATACATGAAAACTCTCTTTCTTAAATAACACTTAAAGGTTGTCATGAAAAATACAGACATGACAGATGTGGTGAAACACACCTTTAATCTCAGCACTCAGGAAGCAGAGGCAAGGAGATCTCTGAATTGGAGACCAGCCTGGTCTACATAGCAAGTTCCATGCCAGCCAGGGAGACACAGCGAGATCCTGTTTCAAACAAAACACAGAGTCGGGGGCTGGAGAGATGGCTCAATGCAACCATTGCACACACTACCTTTGCAATCTGAGTTCCACTCACATCACCCAGGTCAGACAGCTCATAAATGACTAGAACCCAGCTCCAGATTCAATGTTTTTGCTTCCTCAGGCACCACCACCCCCAAACACATGTATACCCACACAGAGAAACACTCACACAGATTTAAAACAAAAAACAAAAACAAAAACAAAGACACAAAAAGAACTGATTCTTTATTAAAAACATTTAGAATTTTTAGCTGAGTAAAAATAAATGTCATGAAATTTAGAAATGTAAAATAACTTGTACTTTACCATAAATACAAACAGGCCATAATCATTGTGCATGTAAAACTTAATATTTAATATATGGAGACTATTTAATGTATGCTTTCTCCTCTCAAGTCCCCATACACTAACACAGCCCAACTACAAATAACTTTTTAAGACAAACTGCCTTGGTATCCAGCCCAGCAGGGATGGAGGGATCCACAGCCCAATCTCCACTCTCCTCACCCTTCGCCTTCCTTGGCTTTATACACTGAATGCTTGTGGAAGGCCCTAGATATTTTCAAACTCATTTCTGCACAGGACTAGAAAGCCTGTAATATCTAAACAAGTGAGAAAGAGGTGGTTAACTAGATCCAATACGCCAACCCATCTCACCTTTGTTGTTGTTGCAAGTTTCTTTCCTGGCACCTGAAAACTATTTCTAAAACTCAACCATGGGCTTTTGTTTTGTGCAGTTTTAAGACAGGATCCCACTATGTAACCTTAATTAGCCCGGAACTCAAGAGATATCCAGCTGCCTCTGTCAGGATTAAAGGCCACTACACTTTCAGATTGTGTTGTAACCACTGAGAGTTAGAGGTGGTTGTGAGCTGCCATATAGCTGTTGCTCCTGAGAATCTGGGTTCAAAAGCTACCACCCACATGAAGGCTAACAGCTGTCGTTAACTCTATTTTCATGGGCTCTGACGCCCTCTTCTGGCCTCTGTGCATATGGTGAACTGACATACACTCAAGCAAAACACAGGTATACACAAAATAAAATAAATAAAATCTAAAAAAAAAAAAAAATAGGGGAAAATGTAACATTACACTACTAGCATAGACACGAGCCACGAGAATTTGAACCCAGACCTGACTCTAAAGTCATGTTTATACTTTTTCCACATACAGAAACACGAGAGTACCTTAGGGATGTGACCAAGAATGAGGGAAGGTGGTTTTGTATACTGTGCATTAATACAGAAAAAAAAATGAAAAGAGATGTTCTTAGAAGATTTTCATTAAATAGAAGATACTTGACAGAGGGTGTGAAATTTTCCTATTTAAGTCACTGAAATGAAGAGACAACAAAGGTAGCATTTGTAGTTGGTCTTCATTTGTAAACTAATGTATACATGACACCTTCTGCTTTTCCAGAACAGCTAACAAACAATCAACAGGCCAACCCACAAGCAAACAGAAATGCTGACAACTCGAGAAACGGCTGGAAAGCACTCTTAGACCTTTCCACATAAACATGGGCTTCATTTTTTGCTTTGTTTTGTTTTGTTTTGTTTTGTTTTTCTCCACATAAAACTGAGCCACCAGCTGAGATTTTCTACTACACAAACTTAGTTGCTGTTAAATGAATAAAATTCTCTGAAGAATGGTTTACTCCAAATTCTACAAAACTCAGAGGGGTCAGAATCAATATTCAAGCTTTCCAAGAATGAAAAGCGAGTCTGCTTATAGTTCAAAATTCTAGAGAAACAAATGTATGATGTTTCTGTTTGCTCCACCATAAATTAACCAACTTTAAGTAGTGAGTGATAAGGAGCACGCCATCCTACCACTGCATGGCACATACTCAAGAGCACACTAGCTTTTCAAAACAGCAATCACAAGTCCTGGAATCTGCTATTAAGCTGAGCAGACAATGGCCCAGTACAATGGACAAAGCAAAGCCATATACACTGACGCATGCCATTGTAAACCTGAGCAGCTAAGCCAGGCCAGAGCAAGAAACAAAAACAGAAGACAGCCACCCACCCATGCAAGGAATGCCTCCCAGTCAGTCTCATAGAAGGCAAAAGAAATACCATAGACTTGGAGGAACTTAGAACTCAGCTATGGACTCTCCAAGACACTACTTCTCAGTTGACTATTTGTTAGTAGCCTTAACACAAACATCCACTCTGGCTGAGAACGAACTGGACATAACTAACCCTAGTATAAGCTCTGTCTTTCTGAAGCACTTAGAACTAATTATGTAATAAATAAAATCTTGCCAGACAAATTAACCTGCTCCTTTCCAACACATGAAACTGTCACAATTCCTAAGAAACATTCTACAGTAGGATAACAAGAGGTGAAAACAAGTAAGTTCAAAGGCTTGGAGCATATTCTCTAATATGTATTCCTAAGAGGGACAGGATGGTTTACAAACACTGAAGCAAAATAACAATTCGAATATTAAAATCAATAGAATGGATAAGTAGTGAATGAGACTTAGAAGAGAGCTTTTTTAAAAAGTCAATAAATGTGTAAGACTGAGACTATTATAAGTTCTGAACAAAATATAAAAAGCAATCGTCTGAAAGCACCGAGGGAGTAAAAGCTGAGAGCTGAGAATGTTGCTGAGATTCACTTTTTTTCTTTTCACTTTGCAGGTCAAGGCTGCCCAGACCACATGGTGGAGCAGCAAGAGCTCATGCAGAAAGCTGCAGTCTTAGAAAGCTATATGTGAATCCAAGTCCTCGATACACTAAATCAGACTGGTACTGAAGAGAGTCCAAGGCTTCTCGCACAAAGCAAAGGCACAGAGATTATACTAAAATGGATGCTCCTAAAAGAACAAGCACTAACATTTGGAAGATAAAAGAACACAATGGACCCTAAAAGAAATACCACCAAGGTGCAGCACACATTAAAGGGTACTAGGTATGTGGAATTTGTTTAAATATTTTACCAAATCCCTCGCTAATAACTGAGTTAGATAAAATCCAAAATATATGTTCACTTATACTTGCATATGACTTCTAATTTTATCCACGCTGAGCTAGAGACACATCTGAACATCTTAAATCTCATCAAGAATGTATACCTAGGATGTAACAGGAACTCTTCCAACTTAGTAAGACATTTCATTAAAAACAAATTATTTGAATAAATCATTTCAGTAACGAAGACATATGGTAACTTGGAGTGTTGGTAGAACTCAGGGAAGAATGAAGAGCCTATAAGGGGAGAAGGGGAGAAAAGATGCTTTAACAGGGAAGAAAAAACCTCAAGTGCTATGAAAGATGTGGAGTGGGAGAATACTGGGGCTTAAAGATTTTATCAAGGATGGAGGGTGGATTCCAAAATGTAGGATGTATGAAAAGCATTACAGAAACCTGCTACTTTCTTAACTACGTTAAATATACAAGCACAGAGCCCAGTGTGGTAGCATATGTCTTGATAAGCAGAGGTAGGACAATTTCTGTAAGTTCAAGGCCAGCCTGGTCTATACAATGAGTTCCAGACCAGCAAAGGCTACATGGTGCAGGGGTAGAAGAAAGGAGAAAGGAGAAAAAGGAGAAAGGAGAAAGGAGAAAGGAGAAAGGAGAAAGGAGGAGGAGGAGGAAGAGGAAGAGGAAGAAGAAGAGGAAGAGGAGGAAGAGGAGGAAGAGGAGGAGGAAAAAGAAGAGGCAGAGGACAAGGACAACAACACATTGACAACAACAATTCACACAAATGTTTTACAAATGAGTTTGAACAGAAACATGGTTGCAAATGTTTCCCCCAGAAATAATAGATTATTAAACAAAAATCCCAGTGCTAGGCATGGGGTATCTATCTCACTATGAATCAAGGAAGCATCTGAGGCCCCCAAATCAACAATGGCTATTGCCACTAACCTTGGTTGCTCACCAAAACTAGGTGGTAAAACCCATATGCCAACTTTGGTTGCAGAACAAAGAGGAGTCAGGCTGGAACTGACCTGAAAATTTGCTCCCTACAGGTTAGCTGTCATAGTGGCAGATACTGGGCAGGCCACTATTGGAGAAGAAACATAATAACTGATCACTGCAAGCTACAATTTCAATGCTCAGGGCAAGATGTGCCCACTGGTACAATGGCTGACAGGAAGGTAATCACCAACCACTCTGTGATTGGCTCTGAGGCCTGCTCCACAAGAGAAAAATCCAAGCTGAATTCTGTGAACCTGGCCACAAGTGCCTGGTTCAGGAAGTCATTGGCCCTTGACGGTAACCTACTACTATTGTTCTTGCTAAACAGACATAGTGTCCAACTGCCTTCTAAATGTTTACATTTATATTCATGGATCAATGCTGTTCCCAACCCTGGACAAAGAAGCTGGGCAGAAGTTAATGAGGAGATTCTCATTTAGCCTAAGACTGACTGCCTGTGAGTGACTGGCCCTAAATGGCCCTAAATGGTAGCATTACACTGCCATGCTACCCCCTCACTCCACCTCTGCCAAAGGCTCAGAGAACAACAGAGAAAAGGAAGAAAGAATATAACAGTCACAGGAGTTCTGTGAAATGCTGCATATGACTTGGTTATTGGATTTACACATTCCCAGCAGCTGTGGTTACCTGTGTAAGATCAAGCTTGTTAATTTTCTAGCACAGGCAGAGGAGAGCCTTAGAAGTCCCCACCCCTAGCTTAAGAGCTATTGACAGTTAATGGCTGCTGGGGAGGAAGACGCATTTTTCCTTTGGGCATGTGGTCATGATCCCATGATCCAGTGGATGGCCCCACACCTATTTATATGAGGGCAGCACTAGATGCAATCACTGTGTTAATTGGAGGAGGAGGACGATGATGACAATGACGATGACAACAAAGACATGAAGTTGAAAGGGGGATGTAAGAGGCCTAGTGCAAGCTGTAGGGGAGACTAGGGATGGCTAAATGCATTGTGTACATGTAGAAAATTCTCAAAGAGTAAAGACATTTCCAGTTTTCTAATAATCCACAGGCTCAGGTGACAAGTACCAACTAAACACTAAAGGAAAAGACATGATAGAACTTTTACATGCTGCTAAAAAAAAAAAAAAAAAAAAAAAAGGGCAGTGGATGAGAGGGGTTCCACTCAATTCTTAAGGCTAAGTTTGCTTGACACCAGAACCAGAGAAGGTCATTATGAAAAAGGACAAAGCAAACCTTCACAAAGATAGAAAACCTTTAAAAATGTCTCCAACAATATTTATTTACCTATGTATATGTTTCTTAAGTATACTTAACTGCTAAGCCATCTCTCCAATCCCCAAGAAGTTTTATTTTTAGGAATAATATACAGTGATCAAGTGGAGTTGATCCTGGAGTGTAAACTATTGAAAAAGTTAATGGAATTCACCATATGAAAAGAACAAGAAAAGAAACAGCTCAGCAAAAGCCTAGTAACTTGACTTCAATCAGAACCCACGGGAGAGTAGCAGAGAACTGACTCCACAGCGCTGTCCATGGACCACACGTGCACCACAGCATGCATGTACCTATAAAAACACATCATACACAGCACAATGGCACTTCTTTTTTGAGACAAGGGCTCACTATGTAATCCTAAAATTGCTTTGTAGACCAAATGGCCTGGAATTCACAGAGATCTGTCTGCTTCTGCCTCCCAAGTCCCAGTATTAAAGGCATTTCCCACCATTCCTGGATACAAATATTAAAAAACACATGTACACATATCTCATTAAATATTAAAAAGGCATTTGAAAAAACAGTGACCACCTCTTTAATAACCCTCAGCACATCAAGACGGAAACTTTTTGAACTAAAAAAAGGAAAAAAAAAACCCTACATTTGAAATAAAACAAAGTGAAAGTTTCAATGTTTACTCTGAGACAGGAAACTTGAGTACACTATGGGATCCCACGATGGCAATGCTAGCTAATGAGTGCACAAGAAAGAAAGAAAGAAAATGACAGGCACACGAACCGCGCAGGGGCTGGGAGAGAAGTAATGCTGTTCTTTATTTGCATGTAATAGAAACCTACAACAAACCCACGACAAATGAGGGATGGCCGCAAGGTGGCAGGTGATAGGGACAAGGTGTGAGAACGTCCATTTCTATTACTACAGACAGGAGTTAAAATGCCAAGTATTGGCAGCAGCACTCAATTCATGAAGCCAAGTTTGCCTTGACACCAAGGCTAGAGACGGACATTATGAAAAAGAGTAAGAAAAAAAAAAAAACTTCATAAAGATAGACAGAAAACTTCTAAAATGTCTCCAATAATATCCAGGAACGTTCTCTTCTTAAACTATTTAGAACTGACCCCCTCGGTGGGGTTGGGAGGTAGGGTCAGAGGTCAGGAGTGCTGCTGAGAGCTCTTGCTAAGTTTTACTTCTAGGGGAATCCTGTTATTCTAGCTACCATCTGCCCAGCAGTTCAGTTTCTGTGTGCGCACACTCATGCCCTTACACGTGTATGTGAATGCAGATGCTCCATGCCCTGGAGTACAGGTGGAGGTCAGAGGGCATTCTCACTTTGTACCTTGTTTTTAAAGAAGGCTCTGTATGCTAGGTTAGATGACCCATGGACCTCCAGATATCCTACTGACAGCCTCCCATCTTTTACATGGGTTCTTGAGACTCAAAACTCTGCTCCTTGTATTTTGTTTGGCAAGTGCTTTACCCACTAAGACAACTCCCCAGCCCCAAACTCGAGTAACCCAATTTTAACACTGTACCTGAGAGGATAAGAAAAAAACAACCAGTTTAACCTCCTTTAGAGTTAATCTTTAACCCAAAAAAAAAATTACACACAAAAAAACCTACACTATAATTGTCTAAGTGACCTATACTACTTGGCCACAAGACCAAAAGGAAAATCAGAGGAATCCATATTTCCATGGAAAGCTTATTATATATAAAATGTTTTAACTTTAAACCTCTTAAGTCGCTGTGGGGCTGGAGAGTTGGCTCACAAGTTAGGAGCACGGGCTGCTGCTTCCACAAGGCCTGGATTTGATTCCCAGAATCAGCAAGGTGGCTCACACTCATCCGAAACTCTAGTCCCAGAGGCTTTGACGCCCTCTTCTCGTGCAGGGAAAATACACACACACACACACACACACACACACACACACACAATATTAAAAAACAAAACAAAGACAAACAAACAAACAAAACTTAGCTACAACTCTTATTCTATAAGAAAATGGATACTAAAGCTCAAAGTCTTTGGTTACTGACACTCTGCTCGTAAGTGGTAGGCTGGAATCTTGCAATATAAAATATTTTCCCTGAGTCAGTAACTTGGCTGCTAATACTAGGTTACCGTTGAGCATACATGGAGTTCACAGGTGCACAGGAGACATTTTAATAGCTATCAAGAGGAAAATCAGTATCAAATGAGCAAAACATATGGGTGTTCTCTGCAGCTCAGACCTGACTCCTGCTGCGTCGTAAAGGCAACGTGGGAAGAAAGGAGCAACCAGTTTGGAAGAGGTCCAGGGGGACAGGGAAAAGAGTAGGAGCAGGAGCTGGGGCAGTATTTTGAAATGTTAGCAATCACTGTTGCCTCCCTCATGAGTACACGAAGGCTGGGCATGAATTATACAGACATGCATTTCTAAAAAGATTTAGAATCAGAGGCTTCCACAGTTCAACCAAGATCCCCTAACAATGACTGACATTACCACATGACTCAGCACCAGCAGCAGCAAACTCACCAGGGTAAAAAGCAGAGCCTGACAAATGCCTTCAGCCAAACCGACCATGCTCGCTAGATACCTGCACAAGGTTTGGTGGGAGAAAGGAAGAAGAAGGGAGGATTGCCATATTATGGGATTTAATGCAATTTCATACACTTAATCTGCTTATCTCACAACACTGTGGATTTAAGAGACACAGAAAGGTCCATCACAACAGGAAGTGCAGTCAGAGGCCGTCTTGGAACCACACTTTTGGAGATACATGGGATTGTCAAGCTACAACTCTTCTTGGGCTCACTGGGAAAAGAACCTCTGTTCCTCCCCAGTGCTGAGCGGGCTTCCGCTGACAAATTTAATTTGGGGAACACTTTATTTATTTACCCTTTTCACTCCATCCTTCCTATGGCTCTGACTACATGCATATAACAAACCTTTTAAACATTGTTTCTTATATTTTACATTTAGAGAAAGTAAGTGAACATAAACCAAATGTTTATAAGAGCCATTTACAGAACATTTCACACAAACTAAAAGAGAAAAATAAAAATAAAAACAAAACAACCACCACCACCAAAAGCCACTCTCTTCTCAGCTGCCCACCTACCTTTCTCCAAAATTTGGATACAAAGCAAGTCTCAACAAACTTAAGAAACCTGAAATAACATCCTGCATACTATCTAGCTACAAATAAAGCCGAGTATCAATAAGAGGTGGCAGAAAGCACACAAACTCATGAAACTATAACACTACTGGATCGAAACTGGGTCAAGAGGAAATCAAGAAAATTTAAAAATTCCTAGAATTGAACAAAAATAAAAATACAACACACTGCCATCTCAGGGACGGCAGACCTAATAGGAACGTTCATATACATCAGCATTTTTTCAACCTGTGATATGCTGGGTCAGGACAATTCACAACAGTAGCAAAATTTCAGTTATGAAGTAGAAACAAAGTAATTTTATGGTTGGGGGTCACCACAACATGAGGAACTGTATTAAAGGGTCACAACATTAGGAAGGTTGAAAACCACTGGCCTACATCAAAACATGGAACAATTTCGTAATGTTCACCTGAAGCCATGGGAAAACAAGAACAAACAATACTTTTAAAAAGTAGATGACACGTGGTACAGGAGGGGAGAAGACACCCAGAGTCCCAATGACTTGCCTGCAGTAAGAACCACTACAATATGTGGTATGAGAGATGGGAGAGAAAGAGAGGTGGAACAGTTGAGTATTACCAAGAGAGGAGGAACTGGAGACTTCAGGGTGGAGAATAGCCTGAAGTAACCTGGCCCACCATGGGCAAAAGATGCCCTCCCCTCCCGACCTGAGACAGGCAGGTGAACATCCAGCCCCTTCCACAGCTGCAGCACTCTGGAGAGCTGGTCCTGATGGTGTCTGTGTGTGTGTGTGTGTGTGTGTGTGTGTGTGTGTGTGTGTGAGAGAGAGAGAGACAGACAGACAGACAGACAGACAGACAGAGACAGAGAAGGGGGGGGGGAGGGAGAGCATGAGCGCAGGCTTCAAGGGCATGAGAGTGGGAGAGATAGCCCTCCCCTTGCCAGCTGCAGCATATAGTGAGCTAGTCAGGGCAGTGCTGGAGAGCTTGCCTTGGTGGTATGGGTATGAGAGGTGGCAGCTGACCAACTCACATACCAGCCAGGCCCAGATCCAGGGCTGTGAGTTGGCCCACCCTAACATGCATCCCACCTATGAACTGTCCATTGCGTTAAGGGGCTGGTTCTGTAGATCCAAAGCTTCAGGATCTGCACGACACCTGGTGAGGATCCAGTACTGATAGTGTAGCAGAAGCCAGAGGCCTTGAACCAAACCAATGACTCTTTGCAAGTAAAGACGCGAAGACAAAAGAATATACTATGTGACACAATGTGACACATGACAACATCCACAATGAGATGTTTTCCTTTTGTGTTGTCTTTTATTTTTGCTTTTTATTTTCTTTTGGAGGGAGGGGAGGATGCAGGGCAGAAGGGTGGTATGAAGGGAAATGAATGGGATTTGAGTGCATGATAGGAAATTCACAAAGAATCAATAAAAAGTTTTTAAAAAGAGTAGATGCCAAGAGATAATTCAGAGTTGAAATTAATAAAATAGGAACAAAAAAATCACAAATATCAATTAAATGAAGAGTTGGTTTTTTTAAAAAAAAATTAACAAGAACAAGCTTTAGCCAAACTGAAGGGTTGGGGGGGAGACCCAAATAAATAAAATTAGAGATGAAAAAGAAACATTACAAAGACATTGAGAAAATTCAGAGATTTAAATAGACATCCCTTAAAAAATCTATAGTCCATGGGCCACTGTGGCACATGCATTTAATCCCAGCCCTCAGAAGGCAGAAGCAGGCATAGCTCTGTGAATTTGAGGACATCCTAGTCTACGCAAGAACTCCAGGTGAACCAGAGCTTACCTTATGAGACCCTGTCTCAAATAAAAACAACAAAAAAAAAATCTATATTCCACTGAACTGAAAAGGTTAAACTAGATATGTATCAATTTCTAGAAATATACATCTGCCTATTGATAGGTAAGTTTATTTCTTTATAGGCTTTTATAAGTCTTTTATAAGGAAACAAGCATCAAAATTAAGATAAGTCAATAACTTAAATATGCCCATAATAACCAATAAAAAAAGTTAATTTAAACTCTCCCAGCTTAAAAAACAAAACAAAAACAAACAAACAAAACACCCATGACCAAATGGATTCAATGCAGAATTCTACCAGACCTTCAAAAGAATACCAACACTCCTCAGATTATTCTGCAAAAGTCAAAAGTAAGGAACACTTGCAAATTGGTTTTACGAAGCCAGTATTACCAAACTCCAAAACCAGACAATGATCTAAGAGGAAAGGAAAAAAAAAACTATTGCCTAATCTTTCTAATGATCTCTCTAATGAACATTGATGAAAAATTCTCAATAAAATACTTGCAAACCAAATTCAAGAACACATTAAACACCATGATCAAGTCAGCTGCATCCTAGAGTATGAATGTTTCAACACAAGTAAAACAGTAACTGTGATCCACCACATGAGCAGACTCAAGGTCAGGGAGGACTCAAATCATTTCATTAGAGGAAACAACGGACTTTGACAAAATCCTCTATCGCTTCCTGACAAAAGTCCTGGAGAACTCTGGGACATACCTCAACACAATAAAGCCAAAATATATAGCAAGCCCACATCATCCTAGGCAGAAAAACTCAAAGCATTTCCACTAAAAAGAAAAAAAACTAGGGCTGTACACTCTCCATTCCTATGCTATATAGTGACTGAATCTTAGCTAAAGCAACATGACAAGTGATGGAAAAAAAGAGATTACATACAGAAAAAGAAGTATAAGTTTCCTTAATTGCAGATGTTAAGATTCTATACATAAAAGATCCTAAAGAACCCACCAGGAAATGTATAATAGCTAATAAGTACATTCAGTTGAGTAGCAGAATACAAAATTAACAAAAAAATCAGTAGCCTTCCTAAAAACAAACAAGCATACCAAAGAGAAGTCAGGGAAACAATCACATTCAGAAAGCCTCCCCTACCCCCAATTGCATCTCTTGGAATAAATGTAACCTAAGCAAGGTAAAAGAGTTCTGTTATAAAAAAAAAAAAAAAAAAAAAAAAAAAAAAAAAAAAAAAACTTTAACCACTGAAGAAAGAAATGAAAAAGTGTCAAAAGATGGAAAAGACCTCCCAGAGTCAAGCATTAATAGAATTAATATAGTGAAAGTAGCCATCCTATCAAAAGAAATTTATACATTTAAAGCCATTCCAATCACAATCCCAACACAGCTCTTCACAGAAATGGGGCGGGGGTGGAGGATCTGAAATTTCATCTGGGAACACAAAAAAGTAAGACTAGCCAAAACCATCCTGAACAATAAAAGAACTGTTGGAGGTATCACCATCCCTGGTTTTAAGTTATACTGTGGAGTTACAGAAATGGAAACAGCCACACTGACCAATGGAACCGAAATGAAAACCTACATCTAAGTCTACATATCTACAGTCTCCTGACTTTTGACAAAAAGCCAAGCATACAAACTGGGAAAAGACAGCCTCTTCAACAAACAGTGCTGATTAAACTGGAAAGCTATGTAGATGAATGAAACAAGGTCATAATATCAAACCTGCACAAAACCAATTATAACAAGGTCTTTGACATAAGACCTGATACCCTGAAACTATGAGAGGAAATTGCTTAGGTTACATTTATTCTAAGAGATGCAATTGGGGGTAGGGGAGGCTTTCTGAATGTGTGAGTGGACACAGAAAATGACTTAGGAAAGAGGACCTCAGTAGAGGAGAAAGACCAACAACTGACAAATGGGACCACATGTGACTAAAAGTTTCTGCACAGAAAACAAAACAAAAAACAAAAACACAAAAATGAAATCACTGAAGTGAAGAAGCAGACTGGAAATGGGGAAAAATATTTACCAGCTACATATTTAACAGACAGTACCTAGAATACATAAACAACTTTAAAAAATTAAACATTAAGAAAGCAAATTTAATAATAATAAAAAAAAGCGGAGCACACAATTAAATAGAGTTCTCAAGAGAAGAAATACCAATGGATGAGAAACTGTTCATCAGCTTCAACCCCCAAGAAAAGGGAAACTAAAACTACTTTTGAGATTTTGTCTCCTCCTAGTCTGAATGCCCAAGATCTTTTTGCAAAAGGGCAACACATCTGCATGGATGTGGGGAAGGGGAATGTTTTCTTCATCACTAGTGGGACTGAAATCCAGAATGTAGGTTCCTCAAGAAACTACCCCAAGATCCAGTTCCACCACCCTTGGCCATATTCCCGAAGGACTACATCCTACTCCAGCGACACCTGCTCACCCACGCTCATCAATGCTCATTCATAAGACCCTGGAAAAGGAATCAGCCTAGATATTGAACAATTGATGAACGGATAATAAAAATGTGAAGCAATTATATGCTGTAGTATTATTCAGCTGTTAAAAAATTAAATTTCCAATTAAATGGCTGAAGCTAGAAAAATCCATTCTGAGGCAACCCAGAAAGAAAAATGCCCCGATTTGTAGATGTTAGCTTTGAATCTTCAGGTGCGTTCGTTTCATTTGGAATTCTCATAGAGGACATGGGGGGTGGAGGTGGGGGAGGAGGCCATAGAAGAAGGGAACTCTCAAGGAAGGGGTGACAGGAGAACAATAGTAAGAAAAGGGTTAAAGGTGAATAACGGAACAGGAAGAGTTAAGTTGGGTGAGTGTGCTAGCAGTTAGTGAACTAAGCGCCATGATTAAGTCTGGCATCCATACTGAATTTGTTAGGATGTCACAGTTTAACAACAAAAATAACAAAATGTAAGTACTTCATTTATTGGAAATTACCAAATTAAACACTGTATTCAGGTTGCTGGAAGAAAAGTAAAAGGGAAGTGCATAGCTATAAAGAAGGAAATCTAAGGAAATTCAAAAGCTCCTAGCATCTTTTTTACTGCATTTTTTTTACTTCAAAAATTATTCTCCAAAGGAACTCAAAATTGTCATGTGCAAAAGATATATTTGACACAACAAATCATTAGGAGGATTTGATTAGATCAAAATGATGATTAAAGTAAAAAAAAAAACTAAATAGATAAAAAGGAAGTTAGTAACAGAAAGGAGATACACAAATGGACATGCACTCACACATGCACAAGAACTTGCTCATGCACACGAGTGATTTTTAAAATGAAATAGTAACTCAAAGAGAAATCTAAACATAGACAGCAAAGACTGTCCAAAACATTTACAAGGGCAGAAACGTTACATAAACCATGAATTCATACATTATGGCACTATGCTAGGTATTAAAGACAGATGAAAATATGCAGTCCCTGCCACTGAAGAACTTAAAACCAAGAGGGTATGGGGCAGAGAGGGAGGGGAGGAAGGGGAGGGTAAGGGAGGAAATGGAGGGAAGTGGGGGAGGCGGAGTGGAAGGGGAGAGGGAAAGGGAGGGAGGTGGGAGAAGGGGAGGACGGAGAGGGAGCATGAACACAGCAGCAAGCACAATTCTGAGCTAGAAGACAATACAATAATTAAGACAGAGCAGAGTATACATACTCTTTGTTAGCTGCCATGGTGACCAAGCACAACAAACTGGTTTAAAACAACAAAAGTCATCTTATAGTTCTATAGATCTGAAATGGAAGGTGACCTAATGGATCATAAACCCAGGTTATCAGCGGACTTCTCTCCTTTCTGCAGGATCTATCACAAAGTATTTATCTGCCTCTCCCTCTCTGCCTACTTCTCCTAGCTTCTGTACAGCACCTACACCTCTTGGCTGTAACCCCTTTAATCATCTTCAAGGCCAGCAAATCTAATTTCTCTAACTTCTTCAACTATTCTCTCCTTAT
The DNA here is from genome assembly GCF_978045245.1 of Mus caroli. Taxonomy (NCBI): domain Eukaryota; kingdom Metazoa; phylum Chordata; class Mammalia; order Rodentia; family Muridae; genus Mus; species Mus caroli. The sequence goes on from NW_028227263.1 coordinate 71,342,603, forward strand.
CCAACCCAGGACCAGATCCAACCCCTGGATAATCCAAAATAGCCTCCCCATCTCAAGGTCCTTAACTGTCACGTTCTCTGCACCTTCCCTCAGACCATGTTAAGTATAGTAGTTCTAAGTATAAGAGCATGGACATTGGTTGTGGCAAGGGAGAGGGTGTGGGTATTCTGTTAAATAAAGTATCGTAAAAGGCCCAATGATTGAAGCAAAGAAAGTGTATCAGCATATGGGTAACAGGGCTCATGACGACAGCATCACACAAATTAACTTCAGCTGTTTAAGAACTGATTACAATGTTGGTTAAAATGGTGGGCAAGCTATGTGGGAGATACTGCACTCGGCAGACAGAAAGACAGCATGTGCCAATGCTTATGTACATAAAGTCTCATAGAAAACCTCAGAAACACCGCTAGGAGTTTGTTAGCACAGAACTGGTGAGTATGAGGAACAGACAGGTTCAGAAAGGGAAAAGAGTAACAGTTTACTGGTGAGGAGTTTAGGCTTCTCGCACTCTAGGTACAATAGCCAGCCATCAACAGTCTAAGCACGACAGCAGCCATGACATATATGTCTGAGAAAATGATTTCTGCCTGTGATATATGGTAATGGACATAAAAGGACAAGCTTGTGACTAGAAGCTGGGAGGTACTACTGAAACTATCTCAGTAAATTATAAAAGGCTGTATGCCTAAATATGGCCAGTGAAAACAGGGACAAAGGGGAGGATAAACCTGAAAAGGCTTTGTAAAAGATCAGAGTTAGCACTTGCAGCTTCAAAGGTGAAATCAGAGGCATTTACCAACAGTTTCACCTTGGTTTAAATTACTGACAGCACTAGAAAGAAGAAAACATTGAGCCAATAATAACTTGAGGTGAATATAGAGTTGATTCTAGGTATGCCACTTTTCAGATGCCTTTGCTATAGTCAAGAATAACAGCTGTTGGCAGTGAACAAAAGAGAAATGGACACATGGATCTGAAGCTCACAGGAAGTCCATCAGAACACAGGTTCTGACAGCACTAACACATCAGTAATCATCTACACTATCACTCTACAGCCCAGAAAAGCCTAGAACTCTCTGTAATTCAGGATGGCTCTGGTTTATAAGCCAAGTTCCTGTCCTGACTCAGTTTCCTGAGTGTTTTGATTAAAGGCATGAGCTGCTAGAACCTGTGACAAGAATTAATTAGAAGGAAGCCAGGAAGGTTGGAGGAATAAGACTGATTATGATATAAAGCATTAAAGCATTCTAGCAATACAACAAAAATATGGCTCCCAATGATGATGTAAGTTTTAAACTGTTAAATAATATACAAAAGATTTTCAGAAAAAAAAAATCTAAAGCTGGGCATAGTAGGACATGCCTTTAATCCCAGCACCTGGGAGGCAGAGGCAATCAGATCTCTGTCAGTTCAAAGACAAGTCTGGTCTACATAGTGAGTTCCAGGACATCCAGAAATACATAGTGAGGGACCTTGTCTGAAAAGAAAGGAAAGAAAGGAAAAAGAAAAAGAAAGAAGGGAGGTGGAATTATACAAAATCCTTAAATTTAACAGTTTGGTGAAGAAAGCCTAACAGTTCTGAAAGTGACCAACTATTCAAAATATTCAAGGTAATATAATTCTAGTTAGTACATATAAAATATTCTAAAATCACAGTTTTAAATAGGAATTGTAAGAATGGTATTCAAAATGTTAAAAAGACACTAATCTGTATTATACTTGGAGAATACCTAAGACTGCTTTAGTATGTCAATTAAAACTGCAAAAGAGACTTAATAATGTATACAATAATTACACTTAAAGCAACCAGAAGTCTAATATAGGCATGTATCACTCCATGCTACAAGGTAAAGAAGAAAATAAAAGAGAAAGACTATACTCGATGACTCAAGGTACAATTATGGGTAATTTTATTTTTCCATTTAATGTCATGAAGCTTCCGTGAGTTAAATTCTTCATAATATAATTCTTCATAAATGCTCCAAATAAGCATTTATTACTAAAAATCAAGATAAATGAGGGACTGGCAAGATAGTTCAGTAGTTAAGAGCACTTTCCGCTCTTCTAGAAGACCCAGGTTCAGTTCTCAGGACCCACACCAGGCAGCTCATAGCCATAACTCCAGCTTGAGGGGATCTGATGCCCTCTTTTGTCTTCTGCAGGCACATGTACTCACTCATTCACAACTCCTCTCCACCATACCTCACCACCACCCCACCAACACACACGTAAATTTTAAAAAATCAAGAAGTGATATATTTGTTAAAGAGATGTTTAGTTTCCTTAAAACCGCTTAAGGCAATGCCTCACACTGTAAAGGGGTCTTACTTCTAAACAAGACATGTTCCTACTCCTATCTCTTTTCTTGGAGCTTTGGCTTAAAAACTTTAAACAAAGCACTTGTTACCATTAAATAATGTCGTCAAAATCAAACTGATCCTCCACCAAGGGATACAGTTCTATAAAAGGAAAAAGGCCATAGCACACCAACAGCCTAAAATAAAAGCAAATCATGTGTTTATTACCAGAGAACAGATGTGTGCAATGGGCCTGAAGCAACAGCTGTGTCCAAGTTCAGTGGCATACAGACCTCTCTGAAGAGTCAAGAGCTACAATCAGACACAAGCCATGGTGGTGGTAAGACGACAGACCTCCATCTACTTCTACAATTCCTCCTCTCTGAACACTGCTGATAGAACAAGCCTATGCCTCCCGAAAGGAAGGTAGAGTCTTCTAAGGTAACTACTGTTGGTTTCCTCTGCCTTTACTCTTTTTACAAGGTTCTTCTAGGCCAATTTTATTGCTTTCTATTTACTGGTTTGTTTGTTCGTTTTTGAGACAGTGTCACTGTGTAGTCCAGGCTGGCCTCCAAGTCAGAGAGATTCTCCTCCCTCTTGCTGTCTGCCTCCCAAGCCCCAGACATGCAACCAAGTCCAGTGTTCTTCACAGTTCTTACTTTCCAAAGCACTTGGCACAATAGCACAGTAAACAGGCCACAGCCCAGCACACTCAGGATCCTGAGGCAAGAGGATTACTGCGAGTTCAAACTCCTACTTCAAAAAGAAAAAGAAAAAAGAAAAGAATAAACTACCACAAAGAAGAATAAACTCATTTTGGAGATAAACACACCTAGATTAGAACCTTACGTATATTTTCAAAAGCTAATAAAAAATGCAGACATATAAGGTAAGGGATTATTTCTTTAACCTTTCTAAGCATCAGATGCCCAGACAACAGAAGAGGGATCACATGATCACGTCCTTGTTGTCATGGAGGAATAAACAAGTAAACTGTTACCAGAATGCCCAGTGTCTAACACACAATGATACACACAATGACAGGTTTTTATTGTTAGTTCTCAGTGGGCTGTGGAATAGAATCCGCAGATTCATAACCACATGGACGTTTATAAGCTCAACAAGAACTCAGATCAATAATTCAGCATAAGTCGAGGAGGTTCATAGTGGAGAAGAAAGCTGCCAATATGAGCTGTACACTGGAACTAAGAGCAGTGGGTATGCACTCTAGGTCCTTATGGGTATCCCAATAAAGGAGTGGCTAGGGTTAGTCTTTAATCACCAACAGTCTATTAACTGTCATTTTCAATCCAACACAGGAAGCTTACATAAAATGCCCACTGCAGACATCCAAGCAACTAAACAGATTGCACACCTCTGACTTTACTTACAGGATGTATAAATGATGAAAACGTTACCAGCAGATGGTTAGAAAATGCAATGACTCTTTTCTCAATCTGAGTTGACACGTGGGGAAGTGATTAGACTCTTCTAGAAAATTAGGAAAACAATGTGAGCCAAGAAGGATATGTTTCCAATCCAGTATTTCCATCTTTAACCCTATAATGCTTTCCACAAGCAATGAAGACTGCTTTAACAGTCCTTTCTAAGCTTTATCTAAGTAAAATAAAAAGCAAAATGACGACACTCAAGAATCTGAAGCCAGTTTGGACTGTCTATAAAGTGACTCCAGTCCAGCCCTACATAATGATGCCCCGTCTAAAGAAAACAACAACAACAACAACTATTTAAAGGAGCAATATGAATTGATACCTACAAGAAACAAGTATTCTCTACAAGCAGCAGAAACTTCTTCACCTTAACTCTATCCAATTCTTTTTTGTTTGTTCTGTTTTTGAAACAGGGTTTCTTTATGTAGCTCTGGCTATCCTGGCTCTCACAGAGATCCCCCTGCCTCTGCCAGTGCTGAGATTAACTGTGTGCACCACTTCACCCAGCCTCTGTCCACTTCTTAGGAAGGAATATGCTGAACAATGATTTGAGAAATCTAATGACAGAATGACCAGAACTGTGAAGCTCTGTGGGCAGCACTTGCTTACCATGTGCAGGGAGGGCCCTGAGCAGGGGCCCTCTCTACTATAAGAAAATAAAATGTAATTAGTGTTGTCAACTTGACAGAATCTACAACTCCCTGGAGATGGTGGTGGTGGTGGTGGTGGTGGTGGTGGTGGTGGTGGTGAGATACTCTTCAGATAGAGTCCTCACTATGGCTGACACATTCCCTGGCTAGGACTCTGTACTGTGAAGGAAAAGGAGCTGAGCAGCAGTAGGCATTCACCCCCTCTGCTTCCTGCCTGCCATGGTGGACTGTGAGTCAAACACCCCCTCCCACTGGTTTACAGTTGTCATTGTTTTTTATCACAGGAACAGAAGAAACTAGGGCAGTCAGTAAGACAAAAGGAGGAAACGATATGCAGTTATCTGGCAATACTATTATCTTCAAAAGATAATTCAGTAGTAGAATACTTGCCTATCATACCCAAAGTCCTGGATTTAAAAAAAAAGGAAGTAAAAGACAAAACACTGAAGATCCAGAAACACAGGAAAGTCCAAATGAATATGAAATGAATGTGTACCAAGATATACATGAGAAGCCACAATATATACCAAGCTGATATTTAATATGGATAAACATGATCCTGTGTTGACAAAACATGCAAATGACAGAAATCTATCTTAAAGTATGTATACAAATACAAACACAGAGAGAGAGAGAGACAGAGAGACTGGAGGGTGGAGAGAGAGAGACAGAGACAGAGAGACTGGAGGGTGGAGAGAGAGAGAGAGAGAGAATATGAATATGAATGAGCCATAGTTTGCTAATACATAGTGTCCTTTTCACAAAGTTATCAAATCAAGAAGTAAGCTGGTCTGATTCAGTGTTGTGCTGGCTGTTAAGAAATGAAACAAGGAGCTGGAAACGTGGCTTAGCAATTAACAGCACTAGTTGCTTTTTTCAGAGGACCCAGGTTCAATACCTATCACCCACATGACAGCTCATAAACATAAGTAATTCCAGGTCAAGGGAATCCAACACGCTTTCCTGACCTCCATGGGCACCGAGCATGTATGTGACGTAGAATGCAAAGTACCCATATACATAAAATAAATTAAAAAAAAATAAAAAGGGGCTGGATATACAGCTCGATTGGTAGAAAGCTCACCTGGCATGTACCGGGCCTATGTTTATCTCCCAAATAAACCACAAGTAATGACACATATCGCCAACACCAGCACTTACTTAGGAAAGCAGAGGTGGCTGCAGCAAAAGTTTCCAGGATCATCCCGATCTATATAGAAAGTTCAAGGCCAGCCTGAGATACATGAGACCCTATCTCAAAACAAAACCCAAACCAAAAAGACAGAAAAACCTTTCACAGGTAGAGTGAACTCAGCAGAGAGATAAAATGAGTCACTCAGGCAAAAGGTTATTAAGCATTAGGACAAAAACGATAGCTAAGCAGCACAATTATTCTTCTGAGGATGATGAAAATGTCCTAAAATGGGTCGTTGATGATGGCTGCTCAACTGTGTACATTAGAAAACTATGGGATTGTAAAACAGTACTCTTTAAGGATTAGCTATCATACATGCCATTACACAGATGGCCATGTGTGAGGTCAGCTTGATTACATCTGGAAGTAACCAAAACCCTGGGAAGTTCTTCTTCTTAATTAAACATTTGAAGTAAGAAGACCCACTCAGAATCTGTTTGAGGTGGGAAAGATCCACCTTTAATCTGGGCTACAGTGGCTGGCTGGCAGCCTATATAAAGCTCCTGGAAGAAGGCAGCTTGCTCTCTCTGCCTGCTTACCTGTACCTCACTGGCAAGTCCATTCCTTCTTTGGGATCTCAGTGTACCTGAGACATCCAGCTTCATGGACTGAGCAACTACTGGATTCTTGGACCTTCTGTTGGTAGACAGCCATTGATAGACTAGCTGAAGCCTGTAAGTTATTCTAATAAATCTCCTTTATAGTCAATCTATCAGTTCTGTTCCTCTAGAGAACCTTAACAAATATAATGTGAAGTCTACCTTAAAGTTGTGTTTTAAAGCTTTGCTGTTATTAATTTTAATTATTAGTTGGGGCACATGCCCTCAGTGCTTAGAAGCATTGGATCCCCAGGGAGCTGGACTCACAGCCAACTAGCATGGACTCAGACTCCCCAGCCCCAACATAAAACCCAAGAATGGCAGTGTAACCTGTAACTCCGTACTAGGGAGGGAGATGAGCAGCAGATCCAGGGATCTTGGTGGTCAAAATCTAGCTAAACTAGTGAGCTTCAGATTCTGTCCCCCAAGTCATAAGGTGGGGGCTGGAGAAAGGGCTCCCTGGTTAAGAGTTCTCGCTGCTCTCCCAGAGAACCTAAGTTCTGTTCACAGAACCCACCTAACATTGGGTGGTTCCAGCTCCCAGGAGATCTGTCCAGGAGATCTGACCTCTCTGACCTCTAGAGGCACCTTCATTCTCATTTATACTTACCCACACATATAAATATGAGTAACATTAAAATAAATCTTTTTTAAAAATAAAGTGAAAAATGATAGATAACATTTAACATTGACCTTTAGCCTCCACAGGTGCAAGAACTGGCACTCCGGTGTGCACACACACCCACACCCTCAAACACACACCCTCATAACACATATACACAAAGAACTAATGAAAATATAAAAAATAAAAACCAAGAAAAGCCTGGCATAGTGGTATACAACTATAATCCTAGTACTCATGAGGTAGGAGGGCAAAAGTTTATGGCTATACAATGACACTCTGTCTCAAACAAACAAACAAACAAACAAACAGTATGTAAGTAAGTAAATCAATAGATGAAGCAAGCAAGCAAGTAAGCAGCTGGGCATGGTGGTGCAGGCGTCTTTAATCTCAGCACTAAGGAGACAGACAGATCTCTAAATTCAAGTATGCCTGATCTACATAGTGAAGTCCAAGAACAGCCAAGCCTATGTATAAAGACTGCCTCTAATTTTAATAGGTATAATAATAATAACAATTTTTTAAAGCCAGCAGTAGTGGCATACATCTTCAATATCATCAATTGGGAGGCAGAGCCATTTGTATCTCTGTGAGTTCAAGGCCAGCCTGTTCGACATAATGAGTTCCAGGATCATCAGGGCTACACAGTGAGACCCTGTCTCAAAATTAAATAAATCATTAAGTCAATAAAAAACAGCAAATAAAAAGGTTCTGTTATTTTCTAATTACATCACCTTTAAAAAACATAAGATATAGCCAGGCTTGGTGGTGCATGCTATAATCCAAGCACTTGAGAGGCAATGGAAGGACAATCATGAGTTCAAGGCCAGTTTAGGCTACACTAAGGAATCCTATTTCAAGAATAAAATAGAAAGAAAATGGAGTGAGGATGGGTAAACACATGACGACAACAATGATGATACCGATGATGACAAACTTGTGAAATAGCACATCAAAACTCAAGGAAATCATAGAATTTTATGGTTCAAGTCTTCTCATGCATTTGTTTGACACTGCCTTTGTTCTATTAAAAGGGGGGTAGGAGAGCACCTCATTTCCCTGGAATGTATTTTAGGGTATGACAACTGTCTTGGTCTATAAAAGAGTATTCTTTGAAGGCCAGTCTTAACAATTATATTATCAGTCTACAAAATTCTCATATTATCAGTCTACACAATTCTCTGTTCTACCTCTCAGTCTTTGATTTACACGTATGGCTGTTCTATCCAGCCAGTTTCACTCTGTGATAGCACATGGTTGTGTCTACATAGCCTACAATGACCTGGGAAGAGAGGCTCAATGAAGGCCTAGATCAGGCCTATGTACATGTCTCTGGGGGAACTTTCTTGATTATTACTTGATACAGGAAGATACAGGCCACCGTGGGTAGCACAATTCCTTGGTTAGGGCCCTGGACTGTTTAAGAATAGAGAAATCAGGTTGAGCACTAGACATGTGTACATTCATTTGCTCTCTGATCTTGGCTGTAGATGTAACAAGACCTGAGACTTCAGGTTCCTGTCATGCTGACGTCCTCTGAATAATAGAGTGAAACTGGGAATTATAGGCTGAGTAACACTCCCCCCCACCAAGTTGCTTTTTTTTTTTTTTTTCAGGTATTTTTGTCACCACATCAGAATTATGTAACAGAAACTGATACGAGGAAGTAGGGTCAGTGCTGTGACAACCCTGACCATGTGGCTCTTTGGACTATTATGTGAAAGAGCTTGGAACTCAGGGTGGAAAAAGCCATTGGGTGCTGTGGTCATTGGGTGCTGAGCTGTTCCTGTGAGAACTTGGAAAATAAAAACTCATAGAGAAATGCAGACAGTAGAAGCCTGGTTCATTAGGAATGAGAACAGTGCCAAAAGCTGCAATCAGAGCTATTCATTCATTCATTCATTCATTAATTCATTCAATATTTTGGCAAAGTATCTGTGTATGCTGATCATGCTTGGGCTGAAGAAGCAGCTGGGACTGTCAAAGAACTTAGCCCTGGCTGTTTACCTAACCACACTGTCCAGGTCTTCAGGCTGCCCCACTGGACCATAGCTTCCCTGCTGTTCTCCCTGTCTCCAAATACATCTAACCCTTTACCTTATCACAGGTTCAAATCCACAATTTAAGTATGAGCAGCAAGCAATTCCTCATCAAATCCTTCCAAGGACCCAGTGTTTTCTGCTTACCAAGTCTACTTCACGTGACTGCCTGGATCTTAGGTTCCTGCTGCCACTATAAGCCCCAGTATGAGGACATTCACCACGTGAGGCAAAAAGAGGAGCTTTCAAGCGCTATGTCACCACAGTAAGACAAACATGGGTGGCTGCTGGCCCTCTCCATCCCTGTTGGTATCTCCTCCTCTTCCAGGTCAATTTCTAAATAACAAAGGCTGATCTGATCGACAGCACTGGAAGTCCAGGGGGGAATGTGATTAAATGTACACTCATCAAGAGCACAATACCACATAAACCACTTCCATAATATGACAGTCAGGTAAGAAAAAATAAAATTAAGCCAAATTTCAGGAAATGGACTATTGTAAATAACCAAATTTCCTTGTTAAACTACCTGGGAATCAATGATTATTAAACATGTCAAGCTATATTAGTTTACTTTTTCAAAGTTTCTAAAATTAGAATGTATCAGGCAGTTTTCTCAGTGCTGGTTCTCAAGAGTGCCACCACAGCCTTGAGTTCACTGCGTACAGTGAAGAGCAGAGATGAAGACTGTTTTCCTGGATACTGACATGGCTTCAAATACACCTCCCACAAACTGTCGTAAGTCCGTATTCATTAAAGTAACCCAGCATCTCTTGAGATTTTAGATAACCCTAATGAGGTTCATTCCAAAGAACTGGCTTTGCTCAGATAACCTCCCCTTGCTTATCACAGATCAGAGGTGGGGGCTTTCTGTCTGAGTAAGCACATGTAAGATGGGGGTGGGGGAAGAAGGGGACACATTCTGAGAAAACCGGCATTAAATGGAGCGACAACACATGACCCATGAAATGACTTTTAATTTCCTCAGCTGTAAAGGAGAGGGAAATCAGCTGTGAGGATGAAGAGAACTTCCTTCCTCGGTAAGTTGAGTACCTGAGGGCAAAGGGACTGAAAAGACATAGTCCAGGAAGTAAACCATCCAAAAAGTAAAGTAGAAGCCTGAAGAGGGCAGCACCACTTCCGGAGCGGAGTGGAAGCCTGGCACCAACCTCACTAACGTCTAACTCAACTGTTATATAATCCCATTCTTAAAACTGTTTGTAGTTCCCCTTACACATTCTAAAGACATTGTATTTTATATGCTGACATTTCACCAAACCCGCAAATGTTTTCTTCATAACCTTTCTCTATCCATGAAAAAGAAAAACAATACAAAGTAGTGAGTTTACCCTTGTGAGGTTCTCTCTGCAAACCAAAAAATTCATCACTTTTTAGTTTATGTTTTCATTTTTGCATTTCATAAACTACCTTTGCCAAATGTTGCAAAGCCAGCGGTGAAAGGTTTTTAATTGTTCGTTTGTTTTTTGTTTTGTTCTGTTTCTGTCTGTATAGGCCTGTTGTCCCAGTGAAGCCCTCCTTTGCAGAGCAAGCCCTAATGTTCAGTCTAAGAATGCCTGCCTGGAATAAATACAATTCCTTTAACAAGTAACTAGTTTAAGGGAAAGACCTAATCACCATACAAAACAGCTTAGCGATTAACAGAGTGGGTTAATATTAAGAACTCTGTAACTGTCCAGAGTCCAAGCATACCCTCTCCCTTTGTGCTCACAGCCTCGAGCCTTAGCCTGAATCACTGAAGGATTTCTACCAGCAAATGTCAACTGAGGGGAGGCCCTGAATTCCTACACAAACACAGCCACCTTCTGTTTTCCAGATGGATACTATGACAACAAAGTAAACAAACATATAATAAGCTGTGCTATTTGATAAGCTGAGGGGTCAATGGCAAGTTCAGGCTGTGGAGCAGGCCCTGGCACTCATAAATACAGGCTCGGTGGAGGGAGACGAGGCTACAGAATCATAACTATCCCCAGCTACCTATCCTGAGCGTTCCCTCCGTCTCCTTCCTAACAGTTTGGGGATCTGAGGTTCAGGGATACCAAGACAGCACATAAGTACTTGTCTCTACAGCATGCTCTCTGACACAGCATCAGAACTTTATTTCTGGTTCCAACATCAACAATAATGAATTTATGTCCTAGTGTGTCAACACTAGGAAAGGATCTTTGTTAAATGGGCAGGACTCATAAATCCGAAGTTAATGCTTAATAAATCAAGAATACTGATGAAATCAACCCAACTCAAAACAATGTTCCTTATTAAACTAGTGGGAGGAACGGATCTCCCAAGGAAGGGGAAACAATATATAGGTAGATGAAACAGGAGGAGACTGGGACAGGAGAATTAAATGAGGAGAAGGGAAGAGGGTAAGGAAATACGGGGAAACAATTGCTAAGAGCCATGTGAGGGGTCTTACAGAAACCTACTACAGTAGAAGCTCCTTAAAATAAAAACATATGTGAAGGAAATCCAAATGCAATCCTCAAATTATAAGGAAGACAGAGCCCCAACCAGGTATCTCTCAACACCAAGTAGAACCTCCAGTGACAGGAATGGGTTACATCACATTGAGATATTGGGGTAAAGAGGTCCATGGAATATCCCAAACCATTTAGGCTATTGCCAAGGCTACTGGTTGCTCTCCACAAACTGATGGTAAGGCCCTATTGCTTTAGAGAACACCTAAATATCTAATTGAGCACAGAGAAGACAATCTGGAGCCTAACTAAAGCCTTCACTCCTACTAACTGGTATTTATGGTACAGGGAGGTACTCGGTATGCTACCACAGGAGAAAGGCAAACGCCAAACCCTCTGATCTACGGTGCTGCCCTGCCTGCATGGTACACTGGTGCAACACTGGCACAAAAATTCTAACAGTAATCAACTACTATCTGATTTGATTTAAGATGCCCTCCATGAAATGGAACCACTGCTTGGCTCCAGGGGCCAAGAATCTGAGACTAGATGGGCCACCGACTTCGAGGAAAGCCAAATACTAGTATCTGCTAAGGAATGACTCCTAACAACATTCTGCTATAACCACTCAGCCATCATCAGAGATGCTTTCTTCTGTAGTGGATGCTAACAAATACAGAGACCCACCACTGGACAGTGTGTAAAGAGTGTGTGCTAAATGGGATGTCTTCATCAAATCCCTCCATTAAGGCTCAGGGAGTTCAGGGAAGAGGAAGTAGAAACATTGTCAGAGCCAGTAGAGATGGAAGAAGCAAGGAAACAGGCCTTGGATGGGAAGGAGACAAGAGCTCCCATCCCCAATCAAGAAGCTGTCTCCAATTAACAACCATTCTCAAAGGAAAAATTAGTTTCACCAAAGGCGAAGATGAGGGAGGAGAAACCACGAATATATTACATGAAAATCACTTTATTTTCAATTAGAAACGTTTAGATGCTCCTTACTAGAAAAATCTATCCTGGCTTCTTTTCTTCCTATTCAGCCAATGGTACTCACCAAAGCTAACGGCAAGGAAGGGTCTCCAAGTCAAAGCACAACAGGGAAAGAAGAGAAACAAGCTTTAATCTGGTCAGAACCGGGCACTCAGGAGACTTCTAGCTCTTGTAGAGAACACAAAGATGACACGAGACCCACAGAAAGAGAACTGTTTCACCCTTATTCTTTCACAGCTGTTCAAACATGAAAAACGTTCAAGCTTTAAAGTCTGTCCCACATTGGCTTAAAGACATTAGGCAAATAATTTAACTCACACCTGTAAAAGGAGGAAGATAATAAGCACAGAGCTGGAAATAATTTTAATACTTTTGTAATGTAATTGTAATACTTCATAGAGCTTTGTGGAGTACAGGGCCTGGTACCACAACAGGTGCCTGTTACCTAGCTGTTACTGCTCCCAATTGCTCCCTTCTAAGAATGAAAGAAAATAGTTGTCTCCAAATAGCTAATATTCGCATTTTATGTTTTGCTTACAAAGTCTCACTATGTAGTCCTGACTGGACTTAAATTCCTTACATAGATGAGTCTGGTCTCAAACTCACAGTCTGCTTCCTGGGTGCTGGGATTAAAGAATGAAAGAAAACAGACCCAAATCCATCAAAATCCCAACACTGTTTCACAAAAGTATACTGACTGTATATCAAGCACACTGATGAGCCAGAGCGGGACAGTGATGATGGAGGAAGAAGGACCTTTTCTTTATATTTGGGTAATTTCCAAGAGTTTCCACAATAAGGTTGTTTTACTTTTATATAGCTAAAAATTACTGCTGGGACAAAAATGTTTGATGAACTTCACCATTCTCATGCTGGAGCCATTAACGTTCAGAAAGACAGCTTCCACTGCCTAAGGCTTACCCACCCTGTGTGTAAAAATAAGATTTCATAATCACCTTCAGGGGAGAGGGGAACAGAGCAACTTCTTACAAAGCCAAGTTTGGACTCCTTGTTTACAAAAGACTCTGTGGGTCCCTTCTGAAAAGGCGAGGCATCAAAGCAGAGAGAACTATGACACAAGGCCTCCCTGGAATGAGGCCAAAACCCAAGACAAACCGTCTCTCATCTTCCTTCCCCAACTCAGTAAGATAATGAAGCTTTCTGATCATCAGCATATATAAAACTGAGAGTTAATAAAACAGGATCAAAGCCGGGCATGGTGGTGTATGCCTTTTATCCCCAGTGCTAGGGAGGCAGAGGCAGGGGAATCTCTGTGAATTCAAGACCAGTCTGGTCTATAAAGCAAGTCCAGGACAGCCAGAGCTACACAGAGAAATCCTGTCTCAAAAAACAAAAACAACAACAAAAACAAAGCAAAAAACAATAACAAAATATATGAGATTTAAAAACGGAGAGATTTTTGAACAAATGGCACGAGAACAAGCAGATATACATTCTTAGGAAGAGAGGAACTGAATGTCTGAGGTACAGCTCGTATGCTTGCTGAGTGTGCACAAGGTCTGGAGTGGAAGGCCATGCCAACACCAGCTAAATTTAACTTTCACTGATGAAAATTAAACCAAATGTAGAACACAAGCAGAAGCATAAAACACTTTTAGAGGAAACATGGAAGAAAGCCTTTACTAAGATGAAGATCTACGACACCAAATACATTATCCCTCTTCGAAAGGACCTGGTTTGGTTTCCAGAACTCAGTACACATGTGATGTATACACATAGTCAAAATACTCATACACATAAAATTGGCTTTTTTTAAAAAGAAAATAAAAACATCATAAACTAAGAGAAAATATTTCAAATCATACAAAATACATGTCCACAATACAGTAAGAATTACATATTATATTTTAAAAACTCATTTTGTATATATGTAGGCATAATTATGGCATGGCCCTTGTATGGAAGTCATAGGATAATTTGGGATAGTTGGTTCTCATTTCCCATCATATGGGTCTTGAATTCAAGTCGTCAGGCTTGACAGCAAACCATCTTTTTCCAAGGAGCTATGTCCCAGGCTAACTCAAAATATATATATAAAAAATTTAAACTCAAACAAAGATAAAATTTAATAAGCAAAATGTGAAGACACTTTACTAGAGGAAAAAATGACAAATGAGCACAGAAAAAAATGTTTAATATCATTAGTCATTACCAATTCACACCAACAAACATGACTACAATGAAACAGGTAAAAACATGGGAAAACAGAATGCTCATGTAACTCATAGTGAAAATATAAAATATATAACCACGTTGACAAATTTAATTCATCAATTTTACTGCTGCACTTTTAAAAAAAATTAACACAAAAATCTGAAATGTCCAAATGGCACCAAAATGCTGCCCTTGGGTTAAGTATATAGTTGTTGGCTTTATCAAACTGCTGGTACTTACTTGATATAGCAGTTCCATTAGTGAAATCCATTATCTCATAATTTCTATGTGTTTGTTTGTTTGTCTGTTTTTCTGTGCATGGGTGTTTAGCCTGTATACGTTTCTGTGCACCACGTGTGTGACTTATGCCTGTGGAGGCCTGAAGAGAGCATTGGGTCCCCTATAACTGAAGTTATGCACAGCTGTGAACTGCCACACTGATGCTGGGGAGCAAACCCAGGTCCTCTGGAAATGTTTTTAAATGCTGACCTGAACTTTCAGCCACCTGATAATTGTACTACCCTGCTGACAGCTTTTTAAACTGTTTAGACTCTCTTCACTCCCTTTGTGGCACCTGACTGATCTCAAGTAAAAACTGTCCTAAATATAGTCCTAACATTCTGGTGCTAAGACAGAATTACAAATTCCAGGCCAGCTAGAGCTACATAGTAAGGCCCTGGTCTCAAAAGGGAGGAATGGGGAGGGGGGCAAAGTCACAAGGTGATTCACCTGTGAAAGCTAAATAGACCACTAGACCACTAAATAGACCACAGAAGCATAAATAGAATGCTACTGATCAAAAGAAAGCTCTTTAACTATGAGGTTCTTCATCAGAGGTTCTTCATCAGAGCTAGGAGTGGTAATACAAACATACACACAGATCTTCCTGGACAGACGCAGTACAGAATAGCCTACACCTCTGAGTTCAAGAGACCAACCTGGGCAGTATAGTAAGATCAAGACTCAAGAGTGGGAGGAAGTTAGGGGGTGTGGGGAAGGATAGGACAGGTCAGGACTGACATGATTTTCATATCAGCTCTTCAGTATCAAGATCAGGTTCCTTGTGGCAAGATTCCATGATGGGTGGGGAAGTCAAGTCAGCAGGAACTCAAAAGTAACTGGTCACATATCAGTCACAAAATAGAGGGGAATGAATGCAGGCAAGCTAATATTTAGCACACTTTGTTCTTTATAGAACCCAGGGTCCAGTCTAGGGAATGATAGGGCCTACTGTTAAGCTCAAACCAGTATAATCAAGATAATCCCCATTAGGCATGACCAAAGGCCCTTCTCCCAGAAGATCCTAGATTCTGCCAGACTGGCCATTAAACACTAACCATCACAGCTGGGAACCTACTAGTGTCAAAGGAAGGAGACTGGTTCCTCTGGATGCAAACTGGTTCAGCTACTGCAATTATTAAATACATTACGGACAAGAACAGAAAACACACATACATACACCTCTTAGTACCGCCACCCCTGCCCCAGAGACAGGATTTCTCTGTGTAGCCCTGGCTGTTCTAGAACTCACTAGGTAGACTGGGTTGGTCTCGAAATCACAGAGATCCTCTTGCCTCGACCTCCCATGTGCTGGGATTAAAGGTGTGCACTACCATCCAGTTGACAACCTCTTCTTACTGAAACCATGTTAGTGTAACACACCCAAGTTTAGGAAGTTTACCAAGCAATATGAAGAGACAATCAGGAGGTTCTAAGAATTGGATTAAAGCCAAACACAAAGGTTAAGGAGCCCACAAACTGACAAGATATTAGTAACATTTCTAAATGATGCATAATCTCATTGCACTTGAGATCATATCTTTTTTCATCTACAAACTAAGAGAGGGTAAGAAAGCAAAGTTTCCATTGTTGATAAAGATATAGCAAAGCAAGAACTTATCTATTCAGGAAAAAAAAAGAAACATAACGTGATCACAACTATGGGTAAAACTTAATGAAATAATATATTAAGACATTTGGAAGCACTTAAACTCATGAACTGGGGAAGTAGCTCAGTTGGTAGAACACCCGTCAGTATGCAGAAGTCCTGGACTCCACCATGTCCAAAACTGGGTGTGGTGGCATACACCTGGGATCTCAACCCTTAGGAGGACCAGGCAGGAGGATCAAAAGTTAAAGGTTATGCTCAGCCTCATAGTCTATTTAAGGCCAGCCTGGGCTACATAAGGCCCTGTGTCACCACCCACCAAAGAAAGGCAAATATTCAAACACATAAACCAGTAATTTTACTTTACTGTAGAAAAATATTATTTGAATCAATAGTTTCCTTGTGGAAGGGGAGGGGCTTTATTGTCTAATAAAAACTATCTGAACTGATCACTCCAATAGAGCACACAACTCTTAGAATACACAAAAGAAACTATGTAACATGGAAGCAGTATTAAATGAAAGCCAATTATGCACATACTACCTGATTTTCTCAACTATGTAGGAGAAAATAATTATGTTATCTCTATAAGATTTAACTACAGGCTATACTTAGATTGGGAAGAGTGTGTGTGTGTGTTGGTTTCTTGGCTTTTTGCTTATTTGGTTGGGTTTTGATTTTTTTTTTTTTTTTTTTTAGACAAAAGCTCCTCTATGTAGTCCTGTCTGTCTGGTAAAACTATAAGGTTATGAACTGTTTCTCATCTTGTATCAGCCTAATAAATGCCAATTCTGCACAGTGAGTGAAAACGTAGAGCTGTAATGAGCTTTAAATCTATGTGCTTTTTTATTTTGTTTTGATTTTTTTGTTTTTTTTCCAGATAAGAAAGTAAATTGTGAGTCCAGCTCAGCAGAACACTTGTCACACAGCCCGACAACCTGAGTTCAATCCCAAGAACCAACCAACTCCCAAAAGTTGTTCTTTGGCTAACGTGCAGATCATGTCCACACGCACACGGAATGTACACAACCAGCCCTGCTCTGTACTCCCTTCACCCTGCCACATCAATAATAAAATAGAAGTCGTCCTTTAACAGGAAGAGTAGTTTTCACTGATCTCTGAACTCAAGCGAACACTGTGTATCTCAGTCTGGAACTGCAGTTGGTAAAGGGACCAGTTCTACAAATGCATGAGTGTGCACATGCACACACACACACACACACACACTTCAGCTATGCTCAAGACTGGTGAAGGTATGAACAGACCTCAAAGGGTTCCGCAAATAAGAGGAAAGATAATCCAGAATAATCAGGTAAGGCCTTACATTTTTCCCCTCATTGAATGAAAAATACATTTTTATAAAAGATAAAAAGTGGGCAGGGTTTTTTTTTTTTTCCCAAGTCTATATCTCTTTAGTGTAATTGTGAAAACTCACTGTATTCCTTATTGTACAGCCTTTACTCTTTTTTTTTTTAATATTTTTATTACATATTTTCCTCAATTACGTTTCCAATGCTATCCCAAAAGTCCCCCATAGCGCCCCCCCACTTCCCTATCCACCCATTCCCATTCTTTTGGCCCTGGCATTCCCCTGTATTGGGGCATATAAAGTTTGCAAGTCCAATGGGCCTCTCTTTCCATTGATGGCTGACTAGGCCATCTTTCGATACATATGCAGCTAGAGACAAGAGATCCGGGGTTCTAGTTAGTACATCATGTTGTTCCAACAATAGGGTTGCAGATCCCTTTAGCTCCTTGGGTACTTACTCTAGCTTCTCCATTGGGAGCCCTGTGATACATCCAATAGCTGACTGTGAACATCCACTCCTGTGTTTGCTAGGCCCCAGCATCGTCT
Source organism: Mus caroli (assembly GCF_978045245.1). NCBI lineage: Eukaryota > Metazoa > Chordata > Mammalia > Rodentia > Muridae > Mus > Mus caroli. Next base: position 71,360,805 of record NW_028227263.1, read on the forward strand.
CACAAGAGACAGCTATATTTGGGTCCTTTCAGCAAAAACTTGCTAGTGTATGCAATGGTGTCAGCGTTTAGAAGTTGATTATGGGATGGATCCCTGGGTACGGCAGTCTCTAAATGGTCCATCCTTTCATCACCGCTACGAACTTTGTGTCTGTAACTCCTTCCCTGGGTGTTTTGTTCCCAATTCTGAGAAGGTGCACAGTGTCCACACTTTGGTCTTCATTCTTCTTGAGTTTCATGCGTTTAGCAAATTGTATCTTAAATCTTGGGTATCCTAAGTTTTGGGCTAATATCCACTTATCAGTGAATACATATTGTGTGAGTTCTTTTGTGATTGTGTTACTTCACTCAAGTGGGCAGGGTTTTTGCAGCTAAAATTATCCATAAACTTAGGCTGTTAGGAATGAGGTTTGGCTTGAGTTTTGGTAACTGAAAGAGAAGGCTGTTTTCTATTGTACTTGGGCTAAAGTGAACATTCTCATGAAAGTAAGAAATGAGAACTAATCTGGTATGTAATACTCAATAACACCCTCCCCCCCCCCCAAAAAAAAACCCAAACCAGAAACAAACAAAACCCAAAATCCATCTCAAGAATTCAGTCTAGCAGTAGACAGAGTGCTTACTATCTAACACACATAAGGCTTGGGTACAATCGTGAGAACCACAAATTAAAAATAAAATCCCAGTGTGGGAAATAACCTTTCTCCTAAACCTAAACTTCCAAAGAAATTCATTCATTTTTTTTCATATAACCCATGCCAATTTTACTCTGTCTCATAAGGAAACGGCTTCTCTTCCTTGGAGTCCTTGCAAACAAACAAAGCACACACAGATACCTTCCCAGATACAGCTTGGCCAGCTAACACAATTTTATCAATTTACTTGGCTTTCTCACTACAAGCAGAGTATTTCAAACATAGCCCACTTAAAATTGTATATAGTAACTAACTCAGAATTTAGATGTTTTATTTGCATCCTGAAGTAATTAACTAAAGACTGTAACTGTCCTGCTTCAACACTTTCATGTAAGTTCTGAACTTAGCAGTATCATAGTTGTTCTATTAGCTCATGGAAATAAGGCAATATTTGACTATTTTTGTTTTGTGTGAGATTTTCTTTTTGGTTTTAGCTTGAGTTTGTTTGTTTTTTGTTTGTTTTTAAAGGGGTGGGAGTCTTCCATGTTGTCCAGGCTAGGCTCCAATTCATGATTTACCAGGGGCTTTGAGACAACATTTAAAGCTTACAATGTTAAGAACATTCTGCTAAGTACTTCATGAAACCTAATTTCATCATCTTTGAAGACAGTACCAGTGCTATCTATGTTTAAAGATGAGGAAACATTTACAGAGGTTAGGGAATTTGCCTTGGACTTATGGTGCTAGCAGACATGAAGAGAACAACTCTCAGCTTAAATTGCTAATCACTGTACTCGTATGACCAAATGGATATTTTATTTATTTATTTATTTATTTATTTATTTATTTATTTATTTTTATGTATATGAGTATACTGTAGCTGTATAGCTGATTGTGAGCTTTCATGTGGTTTTTGGGAATTGAATTTAGGACCTCTGCTCGCTCTGGCCACCCCACTCACTCCTGTCAACTCCACTCAATTCCCGCTCACTCTCGTCCAAAAATTTATTTATTATTATAATACATAAGTACACTGTAGCTGTCTTCATACACACCAGAATACGGCATGAGATCTCACTAGGGATGGTTGTGAGCCACCATGTGGTTGCTGGGATTTGAACTCAGGACCTTCAGAAGAGCAGTCAGTGCTCTTACCTGCTGAGCCATCTCACCAGCCCAGATTTTTTTAAATCTAGGTATACCAGGTTCTTTCACTTATACAAATCATGAACAATGTTAAATTAACTGTCTTGGATTGAGCATGAGTCTCTCCATACCATCAGTGTGAATGCCTGACAAATGTTCATAGTAATATGTTCTCAAGAATCACAATCCAAGGGCTGGAGGGTCATGGTGGTACCCACCTTTAATACCAGTACTTGGGAGACAGAGGCAGAAACAGGCAGGCGAATCTCTGTGAGTTCAAGGGCAGCTTGGTCTACATAGCAAGTTCCAGGGCAGCCAGGAATACATAATGTTAAATAAACAAAACAAATCATAACAGCAGTACTGGAGGGTGGGAAGGAGAGTGAAGAAGGGAGCCTGGGAGTTCAAATGAGGAGGAAGAGAGGAGGAAGGGAAGAGAGGAGGAAGGGAAGAAGAGAGGAAGGGAAGAAGGGAGGAAGGGAAGAAGGGAAGAGGGATGGAGGGAGGAAGGGAGGAAGGAAGGCTATCCTCTGCAGCAGAAGACCCCACTTAAAGGGAAAGAGCTTATAAATTTGATAAAGAGGAAATTGGGGGAGGCTCTCCATGGTCAAGGTACAACAAAATTAAGAACATGGGTTCTAAAGGCAGACATAATTTGAATATTGACTCTGATAGCTCTATGAGCTAGAGCACATATGTGACCCCTCAAAGCACCTACTTCTTTACCTCTGAGACAGTATTTCTAGTGCAGGTATTACAGATGTTAACCTAGTAGGTATGAAGCCATTAAAACATGGTGCCTGGTAATACAGTAGGTGACCAAACTCAGGTTGTTCTACTTGACAATTAAGGTAAACATGAGGGTGAAGTAGTAACTGGTCTGTTAACACTGGAGCCAAAGCAGATAGGCCACAAAGACACGCAGCACAGGATCACTTCAAACACAAGAGCAGAATGACTACACTTTAAGGCAGCCAGCAAACCCCTTTTAAGAAATAAACCCACGCACAGCCACTCCTCAGTGGCTCTTTTCACTCTCAATCCTCTCCCATGAAAAAGATCTTCTTGCTATAATTCAACAGAAAATATCAGCACATTTCACCACAGCAATTACAGTTTACAACTTCAACTAATCTCTGATTGCTTGAGAAAAACCATTTAGCAACAAGCTTTTCAATGTAAACATTTACTAGTTTAATGAAGGTAGTAACTTGAAACTAGGAGCCAGTAAAACAATGCCCAAAGTGAAGTCTGTCCTGCTATAACTGTTAAAACATGTAATTAGCACATTGAAACAAACAATGGGAACTTTATTACACATTAAACTTTATGTCAGCATGCTTCCAAATATAAACGACAAATTTACATTACAGGTTTCAAGTTAATGAGACTTTATGGAATATGATGAGGCCTTGCTATTAAATGCAAAAATTTAGTCCGAATCATGCAATTATAAGTGAAGCCTATTTCACTAGCTTCTACAATTAACTGCAGTGAAGACGGACCTGGCTTCTATACTGGAGAGTCTGCCAATTTAATCACAGGTTACATTAACAGATCTATGAAGGAGAATGAGAAGAGACACCACCACCACCACCACCACCACCACCACCACCACCACCACCCCACACACACTGATTCAATAATTTCCATTTCAGAGCAAAGAGGGGCAGGGAGACAAAAACCACGTTTGCAATCTGGTACTCTCACAGAAGCTGAGAGCAGAAGACCGGTTACCAGAAGCTGGGGAAAGGGGGGAGGGTGAAAGATATCAATGGGCACTAAATTACAGTTAGCTAAGAGACGTTCTGGGTTCTCTTTATATCAAGTGGTTATAGATCACGACTGTGTACTGTTAGGTTTCAAAAAAGTTAAGATGAAAAAATTTAAATAGCTTTACCACAAAGGTACTATGTGAGAAATGTTTACTCTGATTTGAATGTTGTACATTGTATACATGTATTGCAATTTTCTCTCTCTCTCTCTCTCTCTTTCTCTCTCTCATATCCCTATGAATATGTACAACTTTTGCTTAAATAAAGGCTATCTAAATGAAACAGAATATGCAGAACTAAAGAGCAAACTTGTTTCTTGGAAGTAAGAAAATACAAGATTCTCTTTGATGTTATAAGCCACCATGCAGATTAGAAACTAGCTTCCTGTCCCACCCAAAGCCGACTGAGTTAAAACCTCCCCAGGATATTAAGACTCAAAGCCAGGATGGGAACCAGAGCCTCCTGATAATATCTATGCAGATTCGCATTCTCAGAACAGACAGTAGCTTGTTTTAGTACTGGATGGTTGGTTCACTGTACAGCTCTCTGGTCTTGAGGCGCTTCTCACTCTCAATTTTGTGTATACTTCAGCTCCCCAACTAGAGACCAAGTTACGAGAGCCAAAGGAAAATTAGTTTTTATGTAGGAAGCTAGCACCAAATCATGTTAGCAAAGAATATCTTTATGGCAAATGTTGAACACATAAAGTGAATTCATCTTATAAAAATGTTAACCATTTAGTGTTGGTCTAGAACAGTGGTTCTCAACCTCTCTAATGATTCAACTTTTAACAAAATAATTTTATGGTTGGGGGTCACCACTTGATAGTTCATATTGTTGTGACCCCCCCAACCATAAAATTATTTCATTGCTACTTCATAACTGTAATTTTGCTACTGATATAAATCATAATGTAGAAGTATGCAGGATATCTCATATGTTACCCGTGTGGGGGTTATAATCTACAGATTGAGAATATGGCTTCTTAAACCTTCCTCACTCTTACTCAAAGACCACCTGAGACATTGGTACATGGTCCCAGGCATATAGGTATATAAATTTGATATGCAAATCAAACGTTTACTAATAATAATCACATTTTTTATTTTTCAATAACTGTTTATCACACATGTAATTTTATCATTTTCAGACAGAAGCAAGATTGTATATTGGGAAAAATAAATCACTTGGAAAAATTATCTACTATGCTGCATGGAAGGAGTCAGGCTTCTCTATCCCAGAAAATAGTTCCTGGATAGGCTATTAATCTGGAGAAATGACTAGAAAAAAAGAACTCAAGGAAATTAAGAAAAAGAAGTTCTAGGGCTGGAGAGAGTTGGCTGAGCAGTTAAGAACAGTGGCTGCTCTTCCAGAGGACTTGAGGTTCCATTCCCAATACCTACATAGTGGCTAGCAATCATCTCTAACTCCAGTTCCAAGGAGCTCGGACACCTCTGCCCTGCAAGAGCACACTGTATGCACATGGTACATAGACATACATCAAGGCAAAGTAACCATACATGTAAAACAAAAAGTCTCAAAATATTTTGAGGAAATTTTTGAGGTGTTTTATGTTTTGAGGGGGAAAAAAAACAAAACAAAAAAGAAATCTAAGCAGAGTGGGGTGGCAAATGTTTCAATCCCAGCACTCGGGAGAAAAAGGAAGGTGGGTCTATTAAGAGATCCTGCTGGGAAAAAGAGAGGAAAGCAATTAGGCAGAAATGATAGTTGGGGTTTTTATTTTTCTTTTCTTCTTTGGTTCTTTTGGCTTTGGTGATTGTAAGCAAGAGAAATGTCTTCTACAGTCATAAGTTAAATGTTCTACAGAATCATCTGGCTTAAGCTCTTGAATTTTGGGGGTGGGTGAGTGGCTTTCGAGACAGGGTTTCTCTGTATAGCCCTGGCTGTCCTGGAACTCACTCTGTAGACGAAGCTGGCCTCAAACTCAGAAATCTGCCTGCCTTTGCCTCCCAAGTGCTACCCGGCTCATAAATGTAAACTGCCACCCCTCAGTTATGAGACTGTTCACTCACAGGTCAGTGATTCAGCGCTGAGTGGGGTAAGGACGTGGTCATAAGGTAAGGCCAATACCTGTTCAGTGAAGAACAGCCCCTTTCCTCGAATGGAGCTGAAGACAGACAGCTGCTGGTGCAGAGGACAAGGGAGGTTCTTCTAACCCCATTTTTGACTGCTTCAAGAGACCATGGATTGGTAGTGGTGGTAGTGGAGGAGATTGTTTGGTTTTGTTTTTCTAGCAGGTGTATCACCCCTTAGACATTTCCACAACTACTACTCCGGACATCCAAGATCACAGCAAACCTAAAAGTGATTAATAGCCATTGGTTTTTATGTTCTTATTAGCCAGGTAGTACCACCACTTAAACTCTCTAAACAGAATGTGGCAGACACCCTAACGTTTTTATAGAAGTTTAGAAGGCTGACTTCCAGACACTGTGACAAGCACCTTTCAGCATTCCCAGCTTTAGATACGAGAGCCCATGACTTCACTGGGCCTGTAGCAAAGTAAAGGGTGGAATCAATCGCCATCTTAGTTTGATAAGAAGGAAAAAAATGCACATTAAGGAAAACAAACAAAACTCCAGATTTACGATTGTTGATGGTTATGATCAACAGTTACAATAAGTGGACCAGGATGTAGTTCCTTAAGAGTGGAAATGAGAAAGTAAGCTATATTCTGTCAATAGTCCCCTGAAAATAGATCCGCATGAATACACCAAAGCTTCTAGTGTGCGCTTCTAATTAACCACAAGTGTCTGGTTTTTTAGACATGATACTTTTTTTACTATAATTCAAGATTAATTCAACAATTGTGTCAGCCATGGCACTCTCAATTAAAACAAGACTATGGTCAACTTGTACCTTACTTAAAACCTATACTTTTCTTTCTACTTGCATAACTGGTTATCTGGGCCCAAATATAGCTATTCACAATTGCTTCTACTGAGGGTTTTTAAAAATTATTTATTTATTCACTTTACATCCTGAACACAGCCACCACCACCACCACCCCTCCTTTCTTCACAGTCCTGCCCTCACAAATCCTCAGAGAAGGGGAAGCTCCCCTTTGGTACCACACCATCCTAGGACATCAAGTCACAACAGGACTATACTGCACTTACTCTTACCAATCTTATCTCTTCGACCCACAGGTTCCTTCATCAGTAAACTAACAGATGTGACCAGACAACACCAATGGTTCCTTCCACCCAGGTTTGTTTTACTCTTTGTTGTTTCAGTTTTGATAGGTTCTCAATATATTGCTCACTGAGACTGCCTCACACTCAAGATTCTCCCTTCCTCTGCTACAGACCTTATATAAAGGATTAAGTATGTTTGCATGTTACTCACACCCGTCATTAAACCACTCTGTCAAGGTTTTGTGGGTAGGGGTGAGGTTCTTTTGGGACAGGGTCTCACTTTGCAACCCTGGCTACCTGGGACTCTAGGTAGACTTAGAGTGGCCTCTGTGATGGTTTGTATATTCTTGGCCCAGGGAGTGGCACTATTTGGAGGTGTGGTCTGTTGGAATAGGTGTGTCAACTGTGGGTGTGGGCTTTAATACCCTCATCCTGGCTGCCTGGAAGCCAGTATTCTGCTAGCAGCTTTCAGATGAAGATGTAGAACTCTCAGCTCCTCCTGTACCATGCCTTCCTGGATGTTGTCATGTTTCCCACCTATTCCCATGATAATGGACTGAACCTCTGAACCTGTAAGCCAGCCCCAATTAAATGCTGTCCTTATAAGAGTTGCCTTGGTCATCCCGTTTGTTCACAGCAGTAAAACCCTAAGACAGCCTCTAACTCTAACTCAGACCTGCCTGCCTCTGCCTATAGGAACACTGGGATCAAAGATGTGCACCATAACCCCGGTTCTCTACCAAACTTTCAGTTGAGACAGCATACTGTAAGCTTCTGAAACTCCACAGTTCCAGTAGCTATTGTTCATATGCTAATGAAAGCAGAGCACTGAAGACAAAGGAAAGAGGCTAATTCCTACGCACCAAAATCAGTGTTCAGATGGATTTGTTAGTTTCCTCACTGCTGCAATCAAGTCTCCTGTCAACAAGCAGGTTAAGATGGGTAAGGGGCAATGGTAGTCCACATCTTTAATACTAACATGCTGGAGGCAAAGGAAGGCAGATCTCTCAGTTGCAAGCCAGCTGGGCTTCACAATGAGACCATCTTCAAAGCAAACAAAAAGTTGGGAGGGGGTAATTAGTTCAAGTCATGCAAGGTGCGGGTCATTATTCAAAGAAGGCATGGGACAGGGGCAGCAAGCAGCTGGTCATCTGTGTTGACTATCCTGAACTGGGAGAAAACAGCAGTGTCCCCTCCTTTTCTTCAGACCAAGACCCAAGCTGATGGGATAACAGCACATTTAGACTGGGTCTTCCCTACTCAAACCCTGCCTTACTTAAACCCCTCTAGAAATATTCTCACACTTTCAAAAAGGGATAAAATTCAGAGATGTTTATAAGAGAGGGAGACGATCCAATCTGAAACATCAGTCACAGTACAGAATGATTTAAACATCACTTGGTGGCTATTGCCTCTCTATACTTAGGATCATAAAGAATGAAATAGACAGGCGTGGTGGCGCACGCCTTTATCGGGAGGCAGAGGCAGGTGGATTTCTGAGTTTGAGGCCAGCCTGATCTACAAAGTGAGTTCCAGGACAGCCAGGGCTACACAGAGAAACCCTGCGGGGGGGGGGGGGGGGAGAGAAAGAAATATAAGCTGTGTCTCTAAATAACCATCACACACCATCTTCCACCAAGTTTCTCGGAGTGGCACTGAGAACTACTAAGAGTTTCTTCCGCATTTCTGATATCCCCACTTCTTTTTGTCTAAGATCAAATGTGAAAATGCATCTAAAACAGATACAACCGGGCCAATAAGTCCGTGTGTGCACTGTCTCCCAAAGGCCTATATGTCAAAGGGGTTGGTGGCACTATTGGGAGGAAGTGGAACCTACACTAAGGTCCTTACACCACAGGGGCTTGCCTCTGAAAGAGATTAAGACTCAGTCTCTTCCTCTGCTCTTTTCCTTCCAGCAATGTAAGCACATTTGATTTATAATATGCCAACACCCCAGGGCCAATCCATCATGGGCTATACTTTCCAAAATGGTGAGCCTCTTCATAAATTATCCCTGGTATTTTGCTATGAAGAAAGTTAGCATACTCCTCTACGCCCAAAGAATCCACAAAACTATCCATAAGCTACGCTAACTTCACTATTTGAGAGATTCTGCACATACACTTAGATTTCTGCCCATTTTCTTTTAAATGATCTTTGATAGAAAGGCTCAATCATACATTTATAGGAAATGACTAAGTTGCTGTCATCTGCCTACCCCCAGAACAAGCACTATTTCTGCCCTTCCACTGCCTACTGGCTAATAATTCAAGGACTCATGCATGCTACAGTAACACTTCACATTTACACCAATTAAAAGAACAGCCTGTGAGTGGTGATTAAAATGACACAAAACCTTTTTAGACATGTTGATAACATAGAGTTGTAAAGCACTTAAGAGCTATTCTGGTTAGTTTTTGTCAACTTGACACAAGCTAGATTCACCTGGGAAGAGAGTACAACTAAGAAACTGCCCCCATTAGATTGGACTATGGGCCCTTTGTGGACATTTTATTAATGATTGACCTGGGAAGGTCTAGTCCATTGTGGGCAGAGCCACCCTTGGGTGGGTAATCCTGGACTGTATAAGCAAGTAAGCTGAGCAAGTCAAGGAAGACAAGCCAGTTAAGCAGCACTCCTCCACAGTCATGCTTCAGTTCTGCCCTGGCTTCACTTGACAACAGACTGAAAGATATAAGATGAAATAAAGTCTTTCCTCCCAGAGTGCTTTTTGGTCAGTTTTATTTATCACAGCAACGGAAAAGCAAACTAAGACAACAGTCAAGATTGGAAATTTTGTAATGAAACATTTAGCTTGTTCAAGGTCCTTTTAAGTGAGTGAACGCTTACTCCCCAAAGGCTGTCATCCTTCCAAATATCTTCAGAACCTCTTTTTCAAAGACCTTCAAATAACATGGAACAAGTCATTACTTTGCAGATATGTCTCATTTTCATTTTTTTTATTTGTATAACTATTTTTCAACCTGATGATCAGTTTTTAGCCAATCTTATTTTAAATATCTTTTGTGATATATACAGAATTGTATATATCGCCTACAGGAAACTTACCATCCTCTACCATCTGATACCAGGTCTCTCAAAAGCATTACCTTGATTTATACAGAGAAGGAATGAGGATCATTAAGCCCTTCCTACTTTAAAGCCTTTTCCTTTTTAAAATTGTTTATGTGAATACATGTTTATGTTGATGCATGCAGCATCCATGGAGGTCAGAAGGTGGCTACAGAGTCCCTGGAACTCGAGTTAACAGGTGGCTGTGAGCTGACAAGCAGATGCTGGGAAACGAACCTGAGTCCTTTGCAAGAGCTCCCGCTGCTCTTAACCAATAAGCCAACTCTCCAGGCCCCCCAGGCCCAGCTTCTTAAAACTGTGGGTTAGGCTCCACATAGGATCATGAAACTAAATTGAGGAGAAAGGATTTTGAAAAATAATAATAGTAATTTGGCTGGAGTCTAAAGCTTCTGAACGTGCAACAACAACTTTAATTTAAAAACTCAAATGCATAACGAAGCTGAGGCGTTTCTGCGAACACTTATCCATGTTGCATCATACCTCACTGCAGCCTTCATTATGAAGTGTGTGCTCACTGTGCTGCACTTCATTATGAGCACACAGTGTGTGCACTGCGCTGTACTGCACTTGCTGTCACACTACCTAACATCAACCAATGGCTGCCTGAGACCTCAGCTCAGATTAGAGATTATTTATTATTATCTGTTATGATCCTTTGTGTTTTCATACAATACTTTCTGTTCATAAAGAAACATAAACAGCCAGAGATGCCTCAGCAGGTAAAGGCTGCTGCCGGGAAAGCACAGTGACTTGAGTTCAGTCACTGGAACACACACCAAGATGGAAGGAGAGGCAGAGCATGAAGTTATACTCTGCTATAACTCCTTTAAAGCATTATTCTAAGTTTTAATGGTCCTTTAACTTTTTAATAAGAAAGTTAATATCCCACATCGGAAGAAAACCAAAAAAAGAAACCCCACGTTTTCCTATTTCAGCATCCATTTCTGTAGTTTGTTATTTAGATAATTTCACTCCCATAAAGTAGCTAGCTCTCGACTCCCTTCCACATGTATTTCTCGTACTTACAAGCACCTACATATGTGACTTTATGAAAGCCTCCGGCATTGTTTTCTAGGGTAAAGGGAGATCTCAGTAAAGGTAAGCCGTTTTGAGTGTTTTTCCATGCGGTTCGGATTTTTGAGACAGGGAACGTGTCGGCCAGGCTGGTCAGGACCTCAGAATCCTCAGCCTTCCTTACTCTAGTGCCGGGGTTATGAGTGGACCCATCGAGCCCATCAACTAGGGAAGAATTTTAAATACCAGCTTATATTATCTTTTCTATCTCAAGATAGGGTCGACTCATTGTTCCAAGTAACTTAGCAATGGTCTTTACACTGGATTAAGAGATGAGTATAACATCGTTTCTCAGCATCCATTCTTCAGCTGAGGGAGCCATTCATCATATCATATCATATCACATCGTATCACATATCATTTCATATTCACAGACTGGACTTACCATGAAAGTGAAGTGGCAATAGCTTGTTCTGGAGGAGGAATGAGGTTGGGGGGCCGCAAGGGTTAGAAAGCTGGCGTCAGGATAGATCCCAGACTGCCGTGCTTGGTCTAGCTCAGAACAGGGACCATGCCTTTAATCTCACACTTCTGGAGACAGAGGTAGGCAGTTATTGAGTTCCAGGGCAGCCTCATTAAAAGAGAGTTGTAGCGGCCAGGGCTACATAGTGAGACTGTATCTCAAAAACTGAAAAATCAAAAGAAAAAGAAAGAAAAAGAAAAGGCTTGGCCAGAAATGTAAATGTAGTTCATCAATGTGACCAACAGGTCTCTGTCATGAATATCACTTGGCAGCATGAGAATAAGTTATAGACTGTCACAAGGACAACATTATGAGACAACACTGGGGCTGTCACAGATCTAGCCTGTCGGCACCACACAATTCACCATCTATTTTTAAAAGAGTTTACCTTTTGATTATGTATTCAATGGCGGATGTGCACCTGAGTGTGGTGCCCAGGAAGTCCAGAAGGGGGTATTGACTTCCCTTGGGGTTGGAGTTCCAGGCAATAATGAACTGCAGGACTTAGGTGCTAAGAACCAAATTCAGGTCCTCTGGAAGAGCAGTTAAGTACTCTTAGCTGCTGGAAGATCTCCCAGCCCAGCCATACATTTGAAAATTTCACTTATCCTATGACACTACAGGACTAAGACCTAAAGCAAATAGTCTTCATAATATCAAAAAAAAAAAGTATACTTTGTCTCTTCTCATTCCTTCCAAAATTGTCTTCTCAATTCTATTCAGACTTTTAAAAATTACTATGTGATTTATTATAATTAACTCTTATGGGTGAAGACCTTGACTAGAACCAGGTCCATATCTTAGTTTAAACATATGAACAACGCCTGGCACATGATGGCAACTAAAGGTGAGGTGTTGGATGTAATCAGCTATCTTACACTCCTGGTCAGAGTATCACTGTTACCACTCTGCCTAAAATTGGTCTTGGCCATGTGGTTTCCATTACAATGGGTAATTATGAATTTCTTAAAATATGTAGCCTAGGGATTGAAGAGATAGCTCAGTGGTCAAGAGCACTGACTGTTCTTCCAAAGGAAATGGTTTCAATCCCCAGTATCCACGTGGCAGCTCATAACTGTTTTTATTTCCAAGTTGACCCTCATACAATTCCCAGCATCCAAATGGCAGCTCATAATTGTATCTTCAAACTGATACCCTCATATAGACATACATACAAGGTAAAACATCAGTATGCATAGAAGTTAATTAAGAAATATGTAGCCAAGCACAATTATTTTACTTTTAAAATACTATTGATTTATTTCGTTTAAACCTGCTGAGGAGTTGAATTTGTAAGTACTGGAAAATAACCAAGTATATGCATTTCCACAAAGAACTATCAGTTCCAAATGAATGATTTTACTAGTTAATGGTAGTGATAACATCATGCTAAAAGCATAAAGGAGAAAGAAAGAAAGAAAGAAAGAAAGAAAGAAAGAAAGAAAGAAAGAGAAAGAGAAAGAGAAAGAGAAAGAGAAAGAGAAAGAGAAAGAGAAAGAGAAAGAGAAAGAAAAGATGAACACTTAGGCAGATGCTGAAGTACTGGCTCCTAACTTAAACTTTTAAAAAAAGCAAAATGGAGTTGTGGTCACTGCGTCAGCAATAGGACCAGATGATCCCATGAAATGGCCACTGGACTCACGAGGATGCTGAGCACTTCAAATGCAGCTGGTTTGAATCGTGTTGTACTATACATGGGAAAAAAACTGAAATTTTGAAGAGACATTATTTGCATATTACCGTTTTATGTAGAGAACACTTTTACTCTGTATTTGTGTAAATGGACATTTAATGATGAGAGTAGGAGCTAGAAAGATGCCTCAGCAGTTCAGAGTGCTTACAGAGAACCTGGTTTTATTCCCAGCACCATAGCACAGCTTACAATCATCTAGAACTCCAATCCCAAGGTATCAGACAGATTCTGCAGGCACCATTGAAGATACGGTATAATTTTAAAGGAGAATGTATGTGTAATGCAAAAAAAGAGGACTGTTTCATGGGAAGGGAGGAAGTGGAATAAAGCATGAGGACATTCTAGTAGAATGAGCATACTGCTATCCATTGGGGTCACTTTCCAGAGAATGACCCTGAAACCCTGGCTCTCACACATACAACAAACTTCCTATTATCATCACAGATGTGATTCAATACCTTACACATTCAGAAAGGTAACAGCAAATTAACTTCCTTTTCCCACTAAAACCTAGTCAGTCATAGAAAAACTTAAGTACCTATTACATACTCATTAACCACAGGAGACTCCAAAACTACTACAGTTACCAATCAAGTCCAAGGCTATTACTGGAGAAAGGTTTAAGGTGTGATTTTACATTAATGAATGGGGGCTGGGGAGAGCCTTCCAAAGCAGCTTAGCTCCAGGGAAGAAACACTAAATAAGCAGAATGAATGAAAACATTAATCACTGTATCTGGATATATATATTTTTTAATTCCTTCCTTAAAATCCTAGCACATAGTGTTAACTATAGATTATACAATGAAAAAAATTGCTTAGGCTAATTCTTTTGTATATGTACATTTAGGATTTTTTTTTACATACTTATTTCACATGTATGGATGTTTTGCCTGTTTGTGTGTGTACCCTCGGCATGCCTGGTGTCTACAGAAGCTGTCTGATGCCAGAACTGGAATTACAGATGGTTATAAGCCACCATGTAGGGTCTGGCCCTCTTCTAGAACAGTTAACACTCTTTACTGAGCCATCTTTCCAGTCCCAGACTAACTCCTAAGTGTCCACTTAAGCAAATACACAGGGTGAAATCTGAGCTTGTAAGACAACGCCACATTATTGTTAATGCTCAAGGCTTTAGAATGACCCTTTTCAGGCTGGATATGGAGGTGCATACTTGGGAGGTAGTAAGTTCCAGGCTTGCCACACCGTGAGTCTTAAAAACACACACACACAAAACCCAGAATGGCCCTCTCTTCCTTCTCTCCAAATCCTCAAAGAAGTTACAGCAGCTACTGACCTACATCCACATGTCACTATTCAAATCTTCCCAGTGACATTTATCACACAAAGTAAATTTAATTCTAAATCTGCTTGATCCCTGAAGTTCCAGAAAACAACTACCCATGCAGAACTACAGGGCTGTGAGTTCATTAGATCTGTCGTAAACCTCCTGTCTAAAAGCTAATGAACAACATACTCACAGGAGAAAAGAACATTTCTCTCCATAATTCCTCAGACTAAAGAAAAGATCATCCATTTCTAGAATTGGTTTACCAACCCAATCTGAGAGTTCAATTTAAAAAAAAAAAAATTTAACTCTAGAAAATACAACCAAACTAGCTCACAAAATCAGTGTAATTCTGGAGTACACTTAAGTCTTCCTTCCACATTATAATGCAGCAAATACAGTTAGAAACCCATGGAGGTATGTATCTATTGTCAACAGCAATGAAGACACAGAGAAAGGAGGAGAAAGAGTTCAAGACCAAGGCTGGGTAACTAAGCTTGGCTGGCATGTACAAGACCTGGGTTCAATTCCAAATACCTAAGACCAACTACACACACCAGTGTGGAGGAACATGGCTTTAATGCCAGCCCTCAGAGGAGCAAAAGTTCAAGGCTTACCCTCTATTACACAGTGAGTTGAAATCCAGCATGGGATACAAAAGACCCTACTTTAATTAAAAGGAGGGTACTGTGGGGGTTCAGTGGTAGAAGTGCATGCCTAAGTGGTTTTGGGCTCTAACACCATCAACTCCATCCCACCAGCCCCCATAAAAGCCCTGATCAACTGTTGAAGACAGAAAACCCAATTCTCCTCCAGTAGACAGACCATTTTAGTCACATATGGTGGCAAGGCTAAGAGAACAAAACGCCTTGGGCATATGCCATCAGTTTTTTCTTCAGAATTAGGGAATCATCCATATCATTTGTTCAAAGAGACTTTGTAAAAGCAACGAGAACAAATTAACTATTCATCTTAGAAATGTATGCACATCAAGACAATTTCTACATAACAGTTAATAAAATATGCAGTCTGCCAACTGGCTCCCTAACTCTAGGTTATATAAAAAGAAGGAAGGGAGGGAGGGACCGAGGGAGAGAAGGAAGGGGGAGGGAGGGGGAGAAAAGGGGATGGGGAAAGAAAGAAGTGGGAGGGGAAGGAAGAAAGGGGGAGGGGAAGGAAGAAAGGATGGACAGACGGATGAACAGACAGAAGGATCTGTTCTGTCCATTTATAGTAACAGGACTTTTCTCCACTGTCATTCAATACATCATCATCTCTACTTCCTCAATTCATGTCTATGTGCACAGAGACAATTCTGAAGGCAGTGCCGTAAGAAAAAGCTATTGCCAGCTTTAGAGAAGAAAAATTAAAAATGAACACAGCAATCATATTCCTTTCAATGACTTTACTGGGCAACTACTCCTAAGTGCTCCCATTTTTGTCCCTCATTTTAAAAACTGCCTTCACAGAATTAGTAATTCAATTCTACCACAAAATACAGTTGTAGGAATGAATAGGCAATGTTTACAACAGTTTAAATTTGCTCCAGTCAAAGCTTATTTACATAATACAAATGCAAGTACCAATTATGCAACGGCCACAGCAGTGCTGACTATGACTTCAGGTCACAGTGTGAATTATAGAAAAAAAAATCTAGGAACAAAGGTTGAATTAAGCCACACTTAAAAAAAGTAAAGTTTAAAAAAAGAATTTTACCTGTTCCTGCCTTTCAAAGGCTAAGATAGCTTCTCTTCCACTTCCACTGTCTAGCATGCATGAGACCTGGAGAGCAATCCCCAATTCCGTCAAAAACGAAGTAAAATTCAGAGGGAGAAGAGCCTGGGAGAGTGTGTGCCAAATAACTATCTTCTAAATAACAAATAACAGCCTATCAGTTTGCCTTTCAAGTCAAAATGGATTTGCATTAAAGAGTAGGAAACAGAAAAGAAGCAAGATCATCTAGAAAGAAAACCATACAACAGTTTTTCCATAACACAACCAAAATATTTTCAGAGACTTTTAAGCATAACTCCTTCTTGGTCACATTTCTAAATACGTACTTTAATGTTGAGATTTAACAAATTACTGTCTACTCTTTTACCAGGGATGTTAGTGGAGATGGCTCAGCTGTTATAAGTACAAATTGTTCTTACTGAAGGTCTCGGCATCCACACATCCATATAACCAATGGTTCAAAACTGACCATAAATAATTTCAGGCTCACAGGATCCGATGCCCTCTTCTGAATGCCACAGGTACCCATACGCACACATGCACGCATACACACACATAGTTTAAAATAAACATTTTCTAAAGAGGCATTAGTGTTAACTGGCATTATTTTTCCCCAAGTATGTAACTGGTATGAACACCCTGACAATTGAAGTATTGTAGGCATATTGACCAAAGAGTTGAAAGCAAAGGCTTAAAGAGATTTTGCACACCTGTGCTCATACAGCTTACTTACAATGGCCAATAGATAGAAGCAACGTAGTGTATACACAACACAATGAATGCAATTCTGCCTTAGAAAAGAAGTAAATTCTAACACACGCAAACAACATAAATGAATCTTAGAGACGTCACACAAGGGAATTAAGCCAGTTACAAGAAGACAAACACTACAAGCTGGAGTAGCAAAATTCACAGAGACAGAAAAAAGAATTGCTATTTGCCAGTGGCTGGGGGGTAAAAACAGGCATTTATAGTTTAAAGGGTAGTTTGGGTCCTGCAGGATGAAAACTTATAGGCAGTGGTGATAGTTATACAACAACATGAAAATAACTAATGCTACTAAATTCCACACTTAAAAATGATAAAGACAGAGCTGGAGAGATAGTTTTACTGTTATTCCTTGGTACCATAGTTCAGTCCCCAGCACCCACATCAGGCAGCTCCGTCACCTTAACTCTGACTTCAGCGTCACTTATGTCCTCTTCTAGCCTCCACGGGTATCACCCATCACTTACACACACATACACATAAATAACTTTAAAGGTCTTTTTTTAAAAAGAAAAAAAATAGTTTAAATAGTAGGTTTTATGCTGTATGTGTTTTGCCACAACTAAATTTCTTTGTAAAATACTAGCTGTACTTTTGTAAAATACCAGCCAGTATACTCCAGTTCACCAGAAACTGATGTTAGAAACTCACAATCACTGTGGACAACGATGCTATTTCACTTCCCTGGGTCTCCTCAGCAGGTTCCCTCCCTTTCACTCTGAATACCCAGGAGATCTGATTCTCTTTCACCGTCCCTGCAGTCCCTGCAGTCCCTGCATTCTCAGCTCTCCTAATCCCTGTCCCTCAGAGGCAAGTGCTTCATTTTCAACAGCTGTGACTACGCATGATCCTCCCCAAGTGAGCTGCCTTCCCTTTTGTTCAGAAGGACCAACTAAATTCTCTAACACAACATGTAAGATGCTTACACTCACCCCAGCTTGACTTGTTGGCCTAATTCTGTGTCCTAATCAAACTAAATAACTCAAATACACCTTGCTGCTCGCTTGGAGCACACGAAGTTTCCCAATGTTTGTTCTTTGTTCACACTGCAGAAGCTTCATGACCTTTTCTGCTCTCGCCAACTCATGCCTAACAAAATTCTAGTCATGCTGCAGATCCAGTAGAGTCCCTCATCCATTACCAGTGTGCCCTAGAATTCAAACCCACAAAGCCAGGCCCAGACCACTGTTACACCATAACTTTCTATCTCTTTTAGTATATCCAAAACATTTCTAGTGGTCTGGCACATTCTGTTCAGACATACTCTACAATACGGTTATGTAACTTGTACTTAAATTTACATAAAAAACTTAATTAGCTCCACTCTATCTTATTTTTCCTAGAAAGCATCTATCTGATTTTGGAAAATAATATGCAATCTAATGACATTTACAAAATTAAGAAGCAAAGTTGGAAACAAGTTATTAGATACTTCCTGTCTCCCCCCTCCCAAGAAAAAAATACAAATGTGGGTACAGAATTAATAGATAGAAATGGGAACTGCAGTGGTCTGCACCTGCCACAGTGCCATCTTTTATACCTTCCAATCCACTACCCCATTATCTACACTAAATCTTCCCCCAAACTGCGGCTGAAATGCTTACTAAGCACATACTGTGTGCCCAGCAACCAGCGCTGTGTGTGGAGTGGAGTGGGTATTGTTTTTTCCCACTTTACACCAAGGAAGCTGTAGCTCAAAATTGTGGATCCAGCCCAAGGCCACTGAGGAGGTGGAAAAGAACAAGACATACTCAGTCACAAAAATACATGATACCACAGTGATTTCAGTCATGGTCCCTACACTTACAGAGGCAAAGGAAGCCAGGCACAGTGGCACACAACTTTAATCCCAGCATCCAGGCAGAGGCAGGCAGAATGTGCTCACAAACACATTCAAAATGAATAAAAATGTCACTTTTAAAAGTTTAAGATTTGTGAGTATGAATGCTTTGGCTGGACAGATATATGTGCACCATGTGCATGCCTAGTGCCTGTGGAAGCTACTGGTCTCCTAGAGTTGGACTTAAAGATGGTTGTAAGCCATCATATGTGTGCTGAGGAACCAAAACCAGGTCCTCTGCACAACTCATAAACACACCTAGTCCCAGGACCCTCCCAGCCCCATTCTCAGGCTATGTGTATTTTGCTTTTCCAGTTTTAACAATATAGGTAGAAATATATAGATAAAATCTAAAAATCATAGAGGAACTAAAACAATGTGAATTTTTAAAAAGACAAAAATATAAGATCTCTTCATTTATTAGTGATTACCAATATATGGCAATTCTATGACATTCAAAACATTAATATTCTATTTAGAGATGGGCATGGTGGCACATACCTATAAGCCCAGCACTGGGTAGACTAAGGCAAAAGGATCATTAAGTTTAAGATCAGTCTGGCATAAACAGCAAGACTATCAAAAAAGTAAAAATGCAAACTTGCTTGCTAAAAGTTATGAAAATATGAGAAATAGGTGTTCATGACTATCAGTGAATGTGTGTGCCGGGATTAAAGTTGTGTGCCGCTTTCTACAGACAACTTGGCACTATCTATTGACAGCTGCTGACATGTGAACCCCTTTGTCCTAGCAATTCTGTTTCATGAGAAGACATAAACAAGAATGCTCAGATAGTGTCTGTAAGGCTTCACCACAGCAGAGTCTTTAAGTAGCAGAAAGGAAGAAGGGAGCAACAGGGGACAGAGAGATACAATATAAGTACTCAAATAAGATAATCAGTGACCTAAGGGGGGGGGGGGAGATCTAAGTCCGCATAATGAAATATCACACACACACAAAAGAACTATCATGTAGCCATTAAGTTAGTTATGCCACATAGTTAACAGTATATAAACTCCCATCCCCGAAATGTTCTACAATCTGTTGGTTCCAAGTATGTACGTCACACATGGTTTGCATACAAATATGTAGGTATACATGCTCAAGCACCCTCTACCAATTTTCAAGTTCTGGAAACAGAAACCCCAAATGACACTAAACAATGTCATTTATAGATAATGTCATTTGTTTCTAAGTGTTACTTTCTGTGTTATATCCAAATCTTGAATTTCTAGATGGACTGCACACTACTGGAGTGATAGAAAGCTAGTATCTTTCATGAAGCCTTATCTTCAGAGTTTATAAAGTAGAAAACTACCTATAAAAGTAAGTCTACTGGGAAAATCAAAGTTACTTAAGGCTCTGCCAAAACCACAGCTCACAAGAGACAGCCTTTCAATTCCTCTTAGACTAAGACATATACACGAGTTTGGGCTCTAGAGTCAGTTACATCCCAATGCTGAGCAAGCTATCTAGCCTCTCTGAGTCTCAGACTCCTTATCCATCAAATATGGTAAGCAGAGACTGACTGCCGCTTACACTGCAGTGCAGAGCACGTGCATTAAGCTTAGGACATCACTATGTTAGTTGTCCACATAGCAATGAAAAATCAAAATCATGCAGCTGCTACTTTAGCAAGCTGCCCCTGGCCACTCCAACAGGCATCAAGCTGAGGGGAAGAAAACGCCATGCTCCTTCCGGTCCCCAGACATCTCAGCAGGAATGATTCCTTTTATTTGGATTCATGAAGGAAATGTCTCCACTTAAGAATGTCTGTCATGGGTAGCTAACAGGTCAAGTGTTAAGCTTCACAGTGCCAAAGCACTCTGGGCAAAGACAGCAAATCGGACTTTATCACGGTCAGGGCAAGGAACTGTGGTATTTCACAGAATTCACAGGAGAGGATACTATGCCTACAACAGGGGCCATGAATTAGCAGCTGTTGTGAGGGCTTTGGGTGAAAGCTCTTAAGATGATGATGTGAATTTAAAAGCCAAATGAATTATGAGCAACAAACAAAGTATTTACCTTTTTAAAAAAGCAAATAAAAATAAAGAGATTTTCTTCACAAAAATCAAGTGGGAATGCATTGTATAAAGAAAAATAACCCCCCCCAAAGAAAAAGATAACTAAGTCTTATGTGAAGAAGTAACTAAAAACAAAAAAGGCTGACATAAAACCAAAGATAATTTCATATAAACCAAAACATTCTTGTACTAGTATTTAAGGGAAACAGCCAACTGAAGGAGAAAAAAAGTCTAACATAAGGAGAATATAAAAACATCTCAGATCAGTAAGGTGAACAGCTTTAATTTTTCACAGTTTTAATTTAATGAAAAATTAAAACAAAGGTACTCAGTAGGCTCATGGTCTGCAACTGCTCTGGTGAAAGGAAACCAGGGTACTAGGCTCTCAGCTACTTTGAAAAAGTAGCTGTCTGATTAGTGTCCTGGAAACAGATCATGCCATGTTTTTAATGATATTTCAGGGTGTACAGTACTATGTACTAATATGAGATACTATTTAAATTCACTATTGAAAATTAATAAAATTGTTGGGCAATAGTGGGGCATGCCTTTAATCTCAGCAAGGAGTAGGCAGAGGCACGTGGATCTCTATAAGTCTGAAGCCAGAATGGTCTATATAGTGAGTTCCAGGCCAGGATGGGCTATTTAGTAAGACTCTCTCTCTCTCAAAATAAATTAGCAAATAAGTAAATTTTAAAAACCGCCAAGTATAAGAGTGCACGCTTTAATCACCGCACCTAGGAGACAGGGGTGTTCAAATCTCTGAGTTTAAGGCCAACATGGGCTACACAGTCAGTTCCAGGTCAGTTAAGCCTATCCGGTGAGTCACTGACTCATAACAAAGGACTCAACATGCCTGGTTACAAAGCTCCACTTTGTTATTTTGGTTGTGGAGAGATTGGCTCAAGGGTTAAGAGTACTCACTGCTCTTGCAGAGACCCAGGGTTCAGTCCCCTGCACCTACATGGTGGCTTACAATCATCTGTAACTTCAGTTCCGGTGAATCTGATGCCTTCTTCTGTGTAGCATTTATACATACGTGGAGTGCATATATGCATGCAGGCAAAACACTCATGCACACGAAATAAAATCTTTTAAAATGTTCAAATAAAATTAAAAAAATAATAGTAAAATCTGGGCTGGCAAGGAGGTTCAGCGGGTAAAAGTGACTGCCACCACACCTGACAACCTGAGTTTGCTACAGCATACCTAGGAAAGAAACCTGACTCCCTCAAGTTGTCTTGACCTTGTTAGACAATGACTTGTTAGACAGACAGACAGACAGAAGATTAAATAAAAAATAAAAATAATTATTAAGAATGAGGGCTAGCCATGTTGTTCAAGCATGTTGAGGTGTTTAGCATTAAATCTTAATCCCTGGGGCCCATATGGTAGAGAAAACAGACTCCAACAAATTATCCTCTGACCTACACACACACACACAGATATGCATGTGTGCTCACATATCACACAAAGAAAATAGAACATAAACGTAAAGAGTAGTAACTGATAGACAACTTGTCTGAGGTAAGATCCAAACTGTATCAGCTATCCTGATCAATGGCATAGAGGTGGTGGACAGGAGGCTCTCCCATCCGCCTGGAGAGTCAATCACTACGATTACAGATACCGAGAACTATAGACTGAGCTATAAAATGTGTTCCAGGAATCTGACCTCAGAAGAAATCTGCACAGCATGCATTTTTAGCAGTTGAGGTATCTTCCTGGCCCTGGGGCTACGCTTATCTAGTACCATGAAGAACAAATCCATATTCATGATAAAATTTTAATTAAATATACATGCCAAGCTCTCAGAATTTTTCTTCTTCCTACAGTCAGGTACTAAAGTTTCCCTGGCAAGATTATCTATACAAAGATCCAATTTCCTCTGAAAGCTGAGGCTATAAACAATTATGACCAGGATGTTCTGCCTTAGAAAATTAGATACAGTATTTACTGCACTATATGAGAAAAAGGAAATGCCTTTAAGTACAATATATTAACAGTTAAAGTTATCTATTCCAAACAAGGTAGGAAGTCACCAAAACTTAAATTAATCCTCAACAGTATGAATTATTCTTTGTACATTTCTTGTCTAAAAACCAAAGTTCTATATTCTCCTCTGGCCACCTCTTTAGGACTAAAACAAAAAGTGAGTCACGAAAGTATGATGGCACACTTGCAAAAAGAAAATCACGTGCTTAGAAGTAGATTTCAGAGGCAATTTCTCTTTGAAACATTTTCTTCCTATTACAAGATAAGATCCTGATACACTTGTATTTATTTCTAACCTAAAATAAAGGCAAGCTTGTGTTTGTCGTAAGTCTACCATATTCATCTATCCCAGATGATCATGACTATAAAGCAGAGCCCTGACATCTAAGCCCTCAAACAGAACCTCTTAGCCATGAGCAAACATACAATCAAGTGCTATAAACAAAATTAGAAGAAAACAAGTGAACTTATTAAAAGAGGACCTACTATATAACTTAGCAAAATGAGCAGACCTTGGTATCCTCATGAACACAGAACTCCTAAGAAACTGAGTCCTTCAGAAGACAGGGGAACAACACAGATTCTCCAGGGAATCAAAGGGAAGTGTTATCCTGGGTCTCACTTGCCAACCAAGGAAATGCAATCTGATAGAGTCAGTCTTATACAGAAAAACAATTTAAGTTTGTTTTTTTTTTTTTCACTATTAAAACCTGAGTCATTGACAAATACAATTTCACAACTGGGTGTGGCAGCTTACACCTAAAAACCAATTCAGTACTCTTAAAGCTTAAAAGAACTACAATGAAGTTCCAGGGCAGACTAGGCTATATAAATGAGCTTCAGGCAAGCTACAAAGTGAAAGCTTGTCTCAAAACCATTAAACTAAATCAAATAAGCAATTTCAGAGAACAAAGTAACAGAATAGTAACAAAGTAACAAAGAGCAGAAACTTTTGCTCTGGCCAGGCCAAGTCACACAGCTAATGTGAAAGGAACACAGCACACCTGAAAACAGTGTCTCCTTCCACTGTACAACCTGGCCTATTACTGGGGTCGAGAAGAGAATCAAAAGCAAGTTAGTAGTAGGAAACCAGTAGTGAGGAAACTAGCAAAGATGATCCCTCCCCAAATAAGCATGTATTAGCATGTATTCTAATTTTCCAGAGTCTGCTCCAGTCACAATCTACTCTTGAGAATGCTCACAGGAATGAATTAGGCCAATCCTCACATATGGACCTACATAAAGGAAAAAGTTGAGTGAATTATCTATGACTTTTCCCAAGCATTCTACCCAATGTTCTTTTTCCCAGTCCATATAACTCCACTCTTGCATCAACCCAAAGCTATACACCCCCAAAGTCATGTTGGACCAAAGGCTAGGGGAGCAAGGGAAGCTAACTCCACCTGTAGTTTTCTCCTTTACCCCCCAACACTTCTAAAATGAATCTTAAAAACTTCTAAAACTTTTAAAGTTCACTGCTAAAATGAACCTTAAAAACTGGTTTTCCAACTTCTAGTACATAAGTTAAGCGTGAACTAATTAAATGTTTGTAAAACACTTTGAAGATGTGAACAAGCGTGTGAACGTTAATTATTGGCTCCCATCCACAACGGTCACTGCACATGGGAAAGGAACCACTGGCAAGCTCTTGCTACTTTCCAGGCACAGACATGAAAGCCTAGCATGTTTTTAAGAATTCCAGGAAAACTTTTAAGAGCAGACCACAAGGATTTCTTATAACAAGAACAAGTTGGAATTTTAAGCTGACTACTTTGGATATAATTATATCAGGGTAAAAAAAAATATGACTTACAGCATATACAATAAAACTAGAGTATATCAAAAATCCAAGATAAAAGTCATAGTTTATTTACATAAAGAGACATACAAATTCTTTCTTCCCTTTACTGACCTGCTTAAAAAACACTGGGAAATGCCCTTGAAAGATTACTCCAGATTGACCTATGCTCTAAGGATATATGCAGAACCATTTTGGAAGGAAAGCCTAGACAAGTTTTGGCCATTCCTACCCACTGACCTATGCATTCCTTTAATCCTCAAAAAGAGAAAGTATCTTAGCCAGGCCCACAACTTCATGTGACCAAATAAACATTTACACTCATGTGACCAAATAAACATTTACACTGTTTCTCAACTCTTGTGGCTACAGTGTTTTCCTAAGTCCCTCAAAGAGGAGAGTGTCTCTGTATTCAGAGCCTAGATGTTCTGTTGAGGGAACCTAAGGAGAATTTTTAAAATCTTCTTCAGTTTGTCAGAAGTAACAAATCACTTCCATGCAGGCATTGCATAGCAACAGCCCACTTCAGAAAACCACCTACTTTAGACAAGACTGAATGGCTAGGCCAAGGACATGTGCTTAGATATACATAACACTCAAGTCATTCTGAGGTTTTCTAAGTGATTCATAGATAATAGAAAATGTCGGATTTACAAACACTCTCTCAAACATCCACCACCTTTTGCACAGCCATCCGCTAGAACAAAGAATACTTCTCAAAACCAAAGTTGAGGTTGATATATTTCAGATTCAAAAACAACTCAATAGCTCATCTCAAGTTTTCATTATTTTTACAATATATAAAACAGTACATAAGTTCCACAGTCTTCTTACAATTCAAAACTTTCTCAATTGTGGAGTCCTGTAGAGTAAAAACTTAAGTTATATACTTTCTTATTCCAAAATGGAAGAACCAGGGCACATTTACCATGCTTAACAACACCAAATTCCAACAGTGTAACTAGCTCAGTGTCTAACGCCCAGGACCCTGATCTGGGCTCCGAGGCTCAGGCAGCTCTACTTCTTGGGTTCTGCCATTGAGAAACACATTTTGTCTCAGAAGCTCAGACCAGCTCCACTCCATGTCTGTTACTGTCCTTGGGGGGAGGGGGGGGGGGCGGGGGGCGGGTCTTCACTCTAGCTAAGGCTGAATCTTCATCAACAACCTCTCCAGGCCTCTTCCTGAACTGATTCTGCTACAAAGTGCATGGCCTTCTAAATACTGCAGCTTCCATGCTGCTAAAACCAGTCATACTTGGGAAACTCTTACAAACAAACAAACAAACAAAAAACAACTAACCAGAACACATGGTTTTTTTCTCTCAAAAATGTCTTATTGTACTATACTCATCTTGTTTACTGAGACTAGCAACTGTACTCATGGATCCCGAAACCACCTATATGGAAACCATGGGCTGTATAAATAAAGCTTACAAAACACACAGGATTTGAATGCTGAAAAGTACACCACCAATAATACACAAAAGACCTAGATAAGCAGATGTGTCATGTTTGTGGCTCAATATTACAAAGATGACAGTTACCTCCTAAGTATTTACAGACTCAATCCAATGTCAATCCAGAAGTAAAATGTGTCATAGCTGTTGTGTAGAGCTATATAGATAGTTCAAGGCAGAGCCTTTGTCTTCCATGCAAAAGGCCCTAGAGTGGATACCATTGCTTTAAAAAACAAAACTGTAGTTCCTGGAGCATACAGCTCAGTAGAGTGCTTCCCTAAGTTTTCTGGTCTGAGGTTTGGTCTTTAACACTCTTTAATTTTAAAAAAGTAAAGTAATATAGCTTAGGTGGTAGAATATAGGACAGCCCCAGTTCAATCTTCAGCATCACACAATGACAATGCAGTGGCACACAGCTGTATTCCCAGCACTCAGGAGGCAGAGGCAGGAGGACCAGAAACTCAAAGCCATCCTCAGCTACAGAGTTCCAGGCCAAACTGCTACATAAGTTACATTCTATATAATTCCACTTTTATGACACCTCCCAACACCCATACACATACACACACACCATGGCTTGAGACAGTCTCATTTAGTCCAGGCTGGCCTTGAACTCCCTATATAGGAAGAAATGACTTCAAATTTATGATCTTCTTGCCTCCACCCCATCCTACTCCAAATACAGGGATTATAGGCATTCATCACCATATTCCAAGTTACCTGTTACTAGGGATCAAACCTAGGTTTTTGTACAGCCTAGGCACACAATTGACCTACATTCCTAGTCCTAAATGATCTTTAAAGGGATCATCATCAACAACAACAATGAAACAAACAAGCAAATGAACAAAACTCATGAAGACAGAAAACAGATTAATGGGTTCTGAAAATCAAGGAGTGAAAAACCAAATTAACTACAAAAGGATTTGGATGAATCTGGAAGGACAAAGGTACTATTCTAATTCAAGCAGTGGTTAGATGAATATACGCATTTGTCAACATTTAGAAGACATTATGCACTGAAGCCAGTGAATCTGAGTAAGTGTATGAATGAGACCCATGGGAGACTGAAGACATAGCAACAATGTACTGAGTGAAACTTGCTTTTGCCTAGCTTGAATCTCTGTGTGGTGTGCACACCTATATGTAGACCCTCCTGCTGGCACAAGTAAATATGGAGGTCAGGTGGAAGTGGGCAGTCTTACTCTCTACCTTATTCTTGAGGTGGAGTCACTTGGTGAACCTGGAACTCACAGACTGGCTAGACTAGCTGGCTAGGAAGCCTTGGGGATCCTCCACCTCCCAACCTTCAGATTACAGACACACAGTGTGTCACACCTGGTACTCAAGCTTACCACATTAAGCACTTTACCAAGGAGCCATTGCCCAGCCCCTCAATAATTTTTTTCAAATGAATGCTAGTTGAAATAAAATATATGTTGAAAGATGTAGTATTGTTTAAATTAGATGTGAATAACTGGATTTTGTTAGGTATTATCAATTAGGTATTATCAAGGCCAAGCCAACTACCTATGTGGAAGTCTCTATATTCACTAACCACTCTAAGCTTCAACTAGAGCTCCAAAGCAGACAGAGACAAGATGGGTGTGGTTGCAGCTCATGAAAACCTTATTTACAAAAACAGGCAGTAGGCCAGCTAAGAGGACACACAGTGCCAAAAACATAATACCCTAGGAGTTGCCTATGATAAAGTGGGCAGGAGATGAGCATTGAAGAGACTGGTCCAAAAGGTGGCAGGCATATTACCTTGGTAGTAATGTTCTGTTTTGACTCTGCTGAGTTACAGGCAAGGATACTTTGTCATAAACTCTCTAAACTCTGTCCTTAAAATGGGTGTGTTTTATTACATTCTATAATAACCTTGACAAACTTGATTTGTTTTAAAATGTACTTGAAATTTTCATATGAGAATATCAATGATATGGAAAAGTCTGACTTCTGTGCCATAGTAATCAATAATCATACTAATCCATCAATAATAATAGCATAAAGGCCTATTAGCTAGCAACATGGCCACTGTCAAGTAACTTCAGAAGCCTTTTCTTATCCTAAAAATGGGTTAATAATTTCATTCTCAAGATTTCGTGTTGGCTTGTTTTCTCCCCGAGGGGCTGCTGAGAAATAAATAATGAATGAAGGTAAAATAAAGTGCATCTAGAACAGAAAACTAAGTAAACAAATACTAAAGTGTAGTATGAAGGTGAGGGTAAACAACCGCAGCTCCACTGACCTCCTCTGTAGTATAATTCCAACGTCCTGATATTCTTTGTTCGCTGTTTACCGTGGACTCACCCGACATCAAGCCCTGGCAGCCCAGGTCAGTTGCTGAGTAGACAGTAATTTGCATCTAACAACAAGCATGCTGAATCAAAAGCTAGTTTAACCAATATTCCCTGATAAATATTTGGTAAAAGGAAATGTGAGAAAAACCAGATAGAACATGAAAACAGGTCAGCTTTCCCAGGCAAGAAGGAGGGTAAGACATATTAAAACATTTTAGCTGGCTTCTCTGGGGGAATGACAGAGAAGCTAGTGGCAAGTTTGCCCTTTGGGGTTGGGATTTACATTTTATCCATACCAGGAGCTAATCATTGAAAATGTAGCACCACACACGGTATGGTGCTTTCTGGCCTGTGTTTCTCACAACAGTAGCATTTAGCTGACAGGATAATACTGGGGGGGATGGGGGCTGTAATAAGCAAGGATACTGAGAAAGATAAAATGGCTTGCTCAAGATCAGACTGCCGGTAAGTGGCAGTGTGTGGATGCAGCTGTCTGTATACCATGTGCTTTTAGCAGAGATCAACATGAAAGAACCATCCTTGGGTTCTACAAAACTAAATCTTTAACTCTAGGGGTTTTTACGGGCATTGGCATCTCAAGTTAAAAAGAACAAAAGTGTGCCACAGGAATTAATTAACCTTTCAAGAATATTTCATTATTTTGGGTGGTGGGGACCAACTCTATGATCAAGAGTGGGCTTATGATGAGAAAATAAAAATTATTACAAGACGCCTACCCAGTGGCATAAAGAGCAAACACCTCCCGCTCTCCACTTTCTTTCACTCACTATCACACCATGCAAACATACCAAGATAAGGTTCTGAAAAGAAAAAAGAAAAAAAAAAAGCACCCCATTACCCAACACAGAATTCAGACAAGCACAGTATTTCAGTACTGAATCTGTAAGTCCAACCTCTTAGCAAAGACTGATAAAAATGGGTTTGATCTTATTATGATGACCGTATCAACACCAAGGTGACTAGAAAACTGTAAATGTACGACATGGGCATGAAATAAACTTCTTCCTACAAACAGCTTCCTTCTCTCTTCCCCCAAAACAGTAAGGTAGGCAGGCCACACAACACAGGGACAATCACTTCCATGTGGATATTCATCCTTATCAGTATTAACTATAGCTCAGGACTAACTTTAAGACAAGCAAGCATCAGGTGGCTTGGTCAGGGATGTTTATCCCTACAGTCTCAGGTTTGATCAGGTAAACAGTTCTAAAACTCAGCTACTCTGTCTGGCACTTTAAACATTCTGAACTAAGTTGGTACAACTGACTTTAACCACTGCTCCTCTCTGTAAATAGTGGCACTTGAAAAAGCAACTGAGTGGTGTACTTAAGTCTCTGAACTATGTATTCTGCTAACACTCCATCCAGTTCTATCTTGAGCAAACCTGAGAAATGTCATAGAGCCACAAATATTATTTTCAAGACCGAGTAAAACAAAGGGAACTGACTATAACTCAAGACACTATGGTGGTCTGAATGAGAATGCCCTCATAGGTTCATCGATGTGAATGCTTGCTCCTCAGGCAGTGGCACTATCTGAAAGGTTAGGGGGTGTGGCCTTATTAGGCAATGGGGCTATATGGCCGGTCAGGGGGTGTGGCTTTTTGAGGAAAGGTATGGTCTTATTGGAGGAATTATGTCACTGGGGGTAGGCTCTGAGGTTTCAGAAGCATAAGCCAGACCGAGATGCTCGCTCTCTCTCTTTCTGTTGCCTGAGGATCCAGATGTAGAACTTTCAGCTATCTCTCCAGCACCATTTCTGCCTACGTGCTGCCATGCTCCCTTCCATGATGGCAATGGACTCAATCTCTGAAACTGTATGCAAGCCCCAGGTAAATGCATTCCTTCATAAGGGCAATCATTTTCATAGTGTCTCAAACACTAAGACGGACTCTTGCTAGTACTGGAAACAATCTCTCTCTTGTCACTTCTCACACTATACAGCTGTAGGCACCTGGGATCCCACTCAAAAGAAAGCTAACAGGTGACAAAACGATATAGCCTCTCTCATCCTTCTGTTCAGAGGACATCTTTTACATTTATTTGTCTTTAGGGTGGAAGTTAATTCACAAGTGTGAATGTGGAGGTCAGAGGACAAGTTTCAGGAGTTGGTTCTCTCCCTCTACTACATGGGGCTGTGGGACCTGAACGTGGGTCATCAGGCTTGGTGGCAAGTACCTTTACCCACTGACCCACCTTCTGTTCAGAACCCTCACTTTAAAAACACTTTTTAAAAGCCATGTAAAACCGTACCACAGTTATCTTTGTAGCCACCAGGAAGCAGAATATTGGACAGTGCACTAAGTCTCCTAGACCATTTCATGCATTCCTAAGAACATGTAATGTTACTACCCCTTACAAGGAAAGAAGCAAGCTCCAGAGTTAAGTGCAGTGCTCAAGGCTTCAAAACCGTGGAAGGAAAGCTGAGGATCTGAACTCAGATTTACATAACTCCAAAACAGGGAATTTCTTCTAAACTATGCTCCCTACTGATTTCACAATGAAGGACTGGGAAGAGCCATGAATGAATCTGTTCAGTAGCTTAAGAGTCTCAAACAGGGAGAGTGTGAGGGATGCATTTCAAAATTGCAATTTTTTTTTTTTTTTGAAATCCACAGTGTACTCTTTAAATCCCAGTTATTTTCTAGAACAAATCAACAAAAAAGAGTTTTTAAAGCTGGGAAAAGTGATAAACACATGTTATCTAGCCCTAAGGAAACCTTGAGCTCAAAGCCAACATACACTACAAGGCAAACCCTACACACACACACACACACACAGACACACACAGAGAGAGAGAGAGAGAGAGAGAGAGAGAGAGAGAGAGAGAGAGAGAGGGAGAGGGAGGGGGGAGGGGGTGCTAGGCTCTTAATTCCAGCATGCCGGCAGACAGATCTCTGGAAGTTTAAGACCAGCCTGAGCTACACAGTGAGACCCTATCTCAAGAGAGAATTAACAAAGTCTAAAAGTAAAGTCAACCTCACCACAGATGTGCAAGCTAATTACCATTTTGTCCAAGGCCCCAGAGTTCATGGGTTTCTCCTGTGTACACTATCAGTAGCCAGTGAAAATCGCTTCACCTAAATCAAACAAAATCTAAACGCCAACTGTGTGGACTTTTCTAGAAAAAAAAAAAAAAAAAAAAAAAAAACCAGAGCATAGCAAAATACCACCCATCACAGTCCTTAAGGAGTAAAAAGACTAGGAAAGACCATTTATAAGACACATAGTTCCCATTTAGTGAAGCAAATACCCTAGAACAAAAGTATGTGTAGCATGTTATCACAGTCCAGAGAAGGAAGACAACTGGTGTCCTGGCCACCTGATTTTGCAGTATTTGTTTATATTATGTAACTAACCAATAACTCCCAACTTCTGTCCACCTCCTTTGCTCACCACACCCACTCCAGAAAGGGAAATTAAGCACAAAGATTGTGAGTCCTGAATCCCTGTGCCTTCAGAATAGTTTTCCTTGGTTTCATCAGGTAAACGAAGCTGGGTTTCATATAAAGAAAAGCCAAAAACAAAACAGAAAACCCCACACACCACTTGTCCATGTTATTCACATAGAAAACAAAGCAAAATGCCATGAGCAGTAGCCTTCAAAGAAAAATTTAAGTTTAACAAATGTCAAAGAAATACAACTAAAATTAACATGAAGTGACTGACGGGGGTGGGGGGTGGGGGTCCTCTCTCGGGAGCTAAAACTGAATTACCATCATAGCGCAAGTCTAGTCAACGAAATGCAGTGGAATGATTCCACCGAAAACTTGGGAAGGCAACTACTTAAAGCAGTTGTAAGTCCCCAAGAGATGAAGGTGTACAAAGTGACACACTGGTTTATCTCAGAGTCATCTCGACTGATAGGAGCTTCTTTACAGACAATGAATGCACTTTCAAGAACTGGAGCGCTTCTCCTGACCCGGGCAATCCAAAAGTTTAGGGGGGAAAAATGAATGACTTCTGGAAATCATGAGGGTAGTAACAAAAAATCAGACAGACAGACAAAAAAGGCACATCCTTTTGTAAATCTGCTCAACGCAATGAACTCTCAAAATAACTTCATTATGAAGTGGAAAAGCAAAGAGTGAAACACTCAGAGATTGCTCAATCCATTTTCATTGTGAACTCCTGAGTTCACAGTAGAGTCTAGACACTTAAAGTGAGCCAATATTTTCAACCGAAAGACAGACACTTCCTTAGCGAGAAATAAACTGAGGGTGCGTCTCGCACCCCAGTTAAGTGTCAGCGAGCCTTATTTACGAAAAGCAGCGATTCGCTAGTTCTCAAAGTGCTTGCACTAGAGCTCGGGGGCAGAGGAGTCGAATGAGCCCACCGTTCCCGGGGCGCCCACCGCGCCCCCCTCCCCATCTCGGGAGAAAGCCCCCAAAGGTGGCCGGGGCGCGCAGTGTTTACCCGGCTTGACTGCCCCGGGGAGCTGCTCGTTCTCGGGGCCGCACTCTCTGTTCGAGCGGCGCGCCCCACCGAGCAGCCGTCCCTTAGAGGAGAGCCGCAGTCAGCGCCACAGAAGCAGGCAGCAGGGGAACGTGGGTCCGAGGAGGCCGGGATCGGCGGCCGCGCTATCCACCCCTGGCTGCGGATGCTAAGAAGGGTCCGCCACCCGCGTCGCGCCCGCGCGCCCCCGCGTCCCGCAGCTCGCGCGCGCGGCCCCGAGCAGCCGAAGGGGGAGGGGCGGCTGCGCGCGCGCCCCCTCCTCAGACGCCCAAACTTCCCTCAACTCCCTCAACTAAGTTGCGCTCTCACCGTGCGGCTCCCCGGGCTCCCCCGCGGGCCGAGCCGGAGCAGCTCCGCGCCTTGGCCGCGGAGAAGGACAATAGGCGGCCGCTCCCTCGGCGGCGGCGGTGACGGCTGGAGCAAGGAGCAAGCACGGCGGTCTCAACCGAGCCCAAGAGCTTAGCAGCAGCAGCTCCGGCTCCGCGACCGCCCTGCACACAGACCTGCCCACCCGCGCATGCGCCGCCTGCGGCCCGAGGTGGGCGGTGCAACAAGCCAAACCTAAAAGTTTCTATTGGACAACTAGACTGCCCATCATATTCTGTGAGCCCAATAGGAAGGCTTCTTGGCAGTTGGCTCTGGTTGCTAAGGAACGATGAGGTTGACCGCCACTGCTGCCAGGCGGCAAAGTGATCAAAGTCGGGTGGCTGGCAGCAGCTGCTGGGGAAATGCCCACCCACCTTCTCCTATCCGCCCCATCGCCGGAAGCCACCCTTCCTCTGTGCGCCTGATGCTTACCTAAGTCGGAGTACTTACCACACGTTGACGCTAAGACTCAATGGAGTCTTCTTAAGAGTCCAAGGTGGAGCGGCACAAAGTACTCAAGTATGTTGGATGGGTGAAGATTGTCGCAGTGACTGAGCTATTCGATCACCACAAAATCATTGCCTTTGAGTTGCCATGGACTTCAGAAAACATCTAGTTGCTTCGGAGAAACAAAGTATGGACATGTTCCAATGGTGACCCAAGATATTACATTAATTGGTACAAAAAAACTTCTTTTTGATAGTTACATATTGTAATGTGTTATTAAGGGAAAACATGCCTATAATGCCAAACTATTTTGACATGTTATTTTTTCGGTCAATAGAAAGTTGGGGGGAAAAAAAGCAGGGGATTATGAATATTAAGCAAGAAATGTGAGGTTTTCTGTGCAGTTTAATTTTTATTGTGGTTGAAGTAAGAAAGGTGGTTTCCTCGGAGGAGAAGGGTATTGGCTGGGAAGGAACAGAATGGAATCTCTGCAGGTACTGGCCTTGCATTTTTATTTAGGTGACCAAAAACATATTAATATGAAAATATGTGGCTATACCCCTAAGATAAATACCCCATTGGGGGACAATTTCCTTTAAGTATTGGACTCCCTCTGGCCAACCATGCCCCAGTAGATGACCTAGCACCCACACAGCTATGGACAGTACAAGTTGAACACAGTGGATTCTAAGTTTTTTAAAGAGCAGAAGGAGAATAAGAAGTTGAGAGGGATGAGTTGGGAGAATGTGACCAAAGTATATTATATGAATGAAGAAAATGTTCAAAGAATTATATGAAAAGACTAACTTCATATAATTTCAAAGTCAGTTTTTTTTTTAAATAGTAATACAAGATATGGACCTGCCAAAAACTGCAAGAATGAAAGTCACTGTCATTTGGGAAGTTTTAATCCAGACAAGGTCACTACCATCATCAACATATTTAACAGGAAGTATTATGAGTGCCCCGTGATTGTACCAGGCATTTCTGTTGTTAAATGCCACTTTCCCTTTTTAAAATTATTTTAATTGAAAAAAATGTTTCATATAACATGTTTTGATCATGTTTTCCCACTCTCCAGTTCCTCTCAGATCCTCCCCACCTCCCTACTCATCCAACTTCATGGTTTTTTTTTCTCCTTCCTTCATAAAACAAAAGCAAAAAGTAAGAAACACAAAAGTGGAAATCAAACAATCAAATCCAGGATGGAGTCCAAAAAGAAAAAGAAAGCCAAAACAAAGCACAATGAAACAAAAAGTCCACAAAGATACCACTGAGTCCATTTTGTGTTGGCCAATAACTCTGGAACATGAGGCCTGCCCTGAAGTGTGATTGATAAAAACCAGTGAAAGTGCATTGGAGAAAACGGATTATCCCTTTGCCAGGGCATATTGATTGCATATATCTTCTTGCTTAGAGGCTGGGAGCCCATGACCCCTTCCTCCCTCTGGATGCTGGGACTCCTGGCTTGAACCTTTACAAATCTTTTGTGTGCCAACACTGCATGAGTTCATATGCATATCAGTCCTATTGTGTCTGGTAGTCAATGTTTCTTTGTAATCATTCATCACCTCTGTCTCTTACAATCTTTCTGCCTCCTCTTCCTCACTCCTTCCTGACCCTTGAGGGGAGGGGGTTGGTTAGAAGGTCCCGTCTAGGACTAATGCTCCAATGTCTGTCCCACTCTATATGTTGTGCACTTGTTG
Organism: Mus caroli; assembly: GCF_978045245.1. Classification (NCBI taxonomy): domain Eukaryota; kingdom Metazoa; phylum Chordata; class Mammalia; order Rodentia; family Muridae; genus Mus; species Mus caroli. Next base: position 71,396,044 of record NW_028227263.1, read on the forward strand.
GTCTCTATATTAATTCCCATCCACTACACGAAGCTTCTCTGATGTGGATTGAGCAAGGCACTTATGAGTATAGCCATATGACACTAAGAATCATTGTATTGCTATGTTCCTTTAGCAGAAGAATAATAATAGGTTTCCCCTAGACCCATGACCTATCAAGTTAGCCACGTTAGCAGTCAATGTAAGTTTGGGTTTCATTTCATGGAATCACAAAGTGGTTGGTTACTCCCATAACACTGGTGCCACTATTCAACTAATATGTCATGTCGTCAGGTCATTGTTCTAAGTCACAAATTTTGTTGCTGGATAACATCAATGATTACTTTTTCTACTCTGGTACCTTGCAGAGTAGCTTCCAGTAGCATGGCAGCTAGTCAGTAAAGGTGAAGCTTCTAGTTAGTCACCAACTCAACTCTTCCATGTGTGATGACACAAGCAGCTGTTATCTTCAGCAACTGGGCTTTACCATCAGGTTATGGAGAGTAGAAACAGCCTGTGATACTTGAAGGTTTCTATTAGGGCCCCTGTGGCCAACAACGCAACAAGATATCACCCATTCCTGGCACTGGAGGCTTTACGGAGTGGCATATGATGTTCACTTGTCTCCCTATTATTTAGTGGTTCCTTTTAGATGCCTTTCCTATGTTCATGTATTTTAGGAAGCTTCTACAGTAGGTTTCCACGTTGGCTTTTCAAAGGCCTTTAGTCGTACTTGTCCCTCCACACCGTCCCCTTCTTACACTTCTCTCCTATTCTCATCGCAATTTAATCCTCCTAGTTTCCCCATTATCTTTCCATAACAATATATTCTATTGCCCCTACATATGAGACAAAACTTAAAATATCTGTCTTTGGGAATCTATGGTACTGCACTCAGGGTGGTTTCTTTTTTTTTCTAGCTCTATCCATTTACTCATGAATTCCATGATTGTTTGTAATCGCTGAAAAATACTCCACTGTGTAAATTATCACATTTTCATTATCCATTCACCAGTTTGTGGACATCTAGGCTGTTTCCAAGTTTCAGGCTATTATGAATAGAGCGGCCATGAACATGGATGAGCTAGTATCTCTATAGTAGGACGTAGAACCCTTTGGGTATATATATCCAAGATTGATAGAGGTGGATCTTGAGGTAGATTGACTTCCAGCTTCCTGAGAAACCACCATACTGATTTCCATAGTGGCTAGACATGTTTGCATTCCCACCAGCTATAAGTAAGTGTTCCCCTTTCCCTGCACCCTTAGCAGCATGTGCATTCTTTTATTGATCTTGGCCATTCTGACTGCTGTAAAATGAAATCTTAAAGTAGTTTTGATTTGCATTTCCCTGATGGCTAAGGATGTTGAACATATTTTTTTTTTAGATTTATTTATTATTATATCTAAGTACACTGTAGCTGTCTTCAGATGCACCAGAAGAGGGCGTCAGATCTCATTAGGGATGGTTGTGAGCCACCATGTGGTTGCTGGGATTTGAACTCAGGACCTTCAGAAGAGCAGTCGGTGCTCTTAACCACTGAGCCATCTCTCCAGCCCTTGAACATATCTTTAAGGGTTTCTCAACCACTGGGTTTCACCTTTTGAGAGGTCTCTGCTTAGTTCTGTACTGCACTTTTGGGCTGAACTATTTGTTTTCTTGATGTTCATTTTTTTTCTTCATATATTTTAGATACTAATTCTCTATTGGATGTATAATCTGATAATCTTGGCAAAGATCTTTTCCCATTCTATAGACTGCTGCTTTGCCAAAATTATGAAAACTATATGATCCTTGACCATACAGAAGTTTTTCACTTCATGAGGTCCCATTCATTAATAATTGGTCTTACTGCCTGTGTTACTAGTGTCCCACTCAGATATGCCTCCTCTGTGCAAATAGTTCAAGACTATTGCCCTACTTTCTCTTCTATCAGATTCTGGATTCAATTCTTCACAGAAATTGAAAATTAAAAAAAAAATTCAACTTTGTATGGATACACAAAAATACTCAGAATATGTGAAACAATTTTTCATTTATTTTTTTAATTAAGAATTGATATTGATAGAATAGCCATTTTCACAATACTAATCCTACTGATCCGTGAGCATGGGAGATGGTTCAATCTGGTATCATCTTCAATTTCTTCCAATGCCTTAAAGTTTTTATTATACAAGTATTTTACTTTCGTGGATAGAGTTATCCCAAGATCTTCTCTCTTTCTATTTTAATTAATTTGGCCAAGGTTTAATCAATCTTACTGATTTTCTCTAAGTTATGAACCAACTCTTTGTTTCATTGATCCTTTATATTACTTTGTTTCCAGCTCAGTGCTTTACGCCTTGGGTTTGATTCTTTCTTTTCATCTATTCTTTGGGGGGGGGGTATTACTATTTCTTCTTCCTCTTCCTCTCCTCCTCCTCCTCCTCTTCTGCTTCCTCCTTCCTCTAGAGATTTCATATGTGCTGCTAAATTACAAATATGAGAACTCTCTAATTTTGTTAAAGTAGGTATTTCGTGCAGTGATCTTGCGTCTTAAAACTGCCTTCATTGTGTCCCATAGGTTTGGGTATGTTGTGTTTTCATTTTCATTCAATTCAAAAAATATTTGACATTTCCAACTGGATTTCTATTTTGACCCATTTTTCATTCTGTAGTGAAGTGTTTGATTTCTGTGACTTTGCATAATTTCGGCTATTTCTGTTGTTGATGATATCCAGCTTTAATCCATGGTGGTCAAATAGATGCAGGGTGTTATTTTAATTTTTAAATATATTTGTTAAGACTTATAATGTTTCTTAGCATGTTACCAATTTTTGAAAAAGTCCCATGAGCTCCTGAGAAAAATGTATAATCACTAGTGTTTGGGTGAAATATTCTGCAGATGTCTGCTAGGCCCATTTGATTTGTGACATTATATAACTCCAACATTTCTCTGCTTGGTTTTTGTCTGGATGACCTGTTTATTGGCAAATGTAGAGTACTGAAGTCATCCACTATCACTGTGTAAGGTTAATATCCAGTTTTAGCTGTAGCAATGTTTCTTTTTTGAATGTGGGTACACTTGTGTTTGGTGCATAAATGATTAGGATTGCAATATCATCTCCTTGAATTTTTCCTTAAACAAGTCTATAGTTTCTTTTTATTTCTCTTCTGCTTAGCTTTGCTTTGGAGACTATTTTATAAGATATTAAAAGGCTATACCTTCTTGGTTCCTAGGCCCATTTTCTTTGAGTACCTTTTTACATTCTTTTACCCTGAGCTATCTATTCTTAATGGTGAGTAATGTTTCTTGAATGTAGACATAGAGCTAGATCCTGTTTTTTAATTTGTCTGTTTAATTGTGTCTTTTTAATGGGAAATTGAGACCATTAACATTAAAGGTTATCAATGAAAATTTTTCCTGGTTTTGATTTTGGTGGCGGCGGTGGTGGTGGTGGTGGTTTGTTTGATTGATTGATTTTTGTTTTGTTGAAGGGGGAGTTGTTTTTTGGGCTTTTGTTTTTTGTTTTCTGGTTTTTGGAAACTGGTTTTCTCTGTGTATCCCTGACTGTTCTGGAACTCACTTTGCAAAACAGGCTGGCCTCAAACTCAGAGATCTGCCTGCCTCTGCCCCTCTGCCCCTCTGCCCCTCTGCCCCTCTGCCCCTCTGCCCCTCTGCCCCTCTGCCCCTCTGCCCCTCTGCCCCTCTGCCCCTCTGCCCCTCTGCCCCTCTGCCCCTCTGCCCCTCTGCCCCTCTGCCCCTCTGCCCCTCTGCCCCTCTGCCCCTCTGCCCCTCTGCCCCTCTGCCCCTCTGCCCCTCTGCCCCTCTGCCCCTCTGCCCCTCTGCCCCTCTGCCTCTGCAATGCTAGGATTAAAGGCATGCACCACCAGCCACTTGTTACTTTGTTCTTGTGGTGCTTGAGACTGGAGAGATCATAATGAAGGACAGGAAGGATAAGGAAAATCCCCTGAGTGTCATCCTGGTGCTATTTGTGATGAGGGGGCAGGAAGAGGGTACCAGATGGAAAGTGTTTCTTGAGATCTGTGGCTGATACAAAGGAATGGAGATGGTTTAGAAGGGAAGGCTGAAGCGTTCAATACTTTCTATTAGAAATGCTCCTGATGTTAGCTGAAATGTGCTACTTTTTGAGTAGACCTGGTTCTCACATATATTTTCTTAGTTCATCCTTATGAGGTGATTTTCTTTCAGGTCCTCTCTAGCTTGCAACTGTCCACCCTTTCCCATGCTCACTCTAATTTCTCTTTGTCAGTATTAAAAATTGACACGTTCCTGTGTTCCTATAATGTCAGCACTTGGTAAATGAAGGCCCGAAGGTCAGAAGTTCAAGGGCAGCTTCAGCTATGTAGCAAACTCAAAATCAGCCTTGGCCACATGAGGGAAAATTAAAAGTGAAAAGCTGGTTCAAGGAGAGGGGATGAGAGTCCTGCTTGAAGTCCTGACTCTGTCACAAAGTATCCCACCATGGGCAGTTGGTCACTCCTGAAAGGACCTTAAATCAAGGAGCCCAACTAAGAAATCATTTGCATCCTAGTGCTTGAATATCTACTAATGAACAACCTTCTCTTAGAACCTGGCTTATTTGCTACAAAGACAGCAGTGATGTTCCTGTGTTATGGCTCCAGTGATAAAACACCAATCCACAACCCCACCTTTCTGGAATTTTTAGGAGACCTCAGAAGAGGTACCAAGTACTAGCAGCCTAGCACCATGTTTATGAATCACATAGAAGACTTTGTTCAGTGTAGATTATGATACAATAAATCTGAGGTTCTGGGAGTCTGCATTTCTGAACAAACTACTGGCTGTTTTAGAAAATCCACTTTGAAGGGCAAGGGTCTACTCTACGTCCTCTAAGTCACGTGGGCCCACTTTAGGAAGTTCTAAAACGGTGGTATCTCTTGTTATTCAGACTCAACCTCAAAATGTCCTACCTCAGAGAAACTTCCTGGCCACTCAATCTTTCATGCAAGAGCAATAGACTATGTATTGATTTACATGAGACATGGGTGGTTTACGGGCTTTGTTCTCCCATATAATTTTATCTAACATCATTTTTCAATTTGAATTCATTGCACCAATTATTATTATTATTATTTGTCATTTCTTAGAGTCAAAACTCAGGGCTTTGTATATGCTTAGCAAGTACACCTCTGACTTATGTCCCCAGCCCAGTAATTACTTTCATAACCAAGTTCTCTGACATCACTTGGGTCGCTTCAAGTTCACAAGATTTCTGAAGACAAACGGCTTCTCCACCCAAGCAGACTGTAAATAACTTTCAGCCTGGCGCCACCCTGAAGAAACTCACTGTTTAGAAAGTTGGCCAAATGATCTCAGAATACACTAACTTGAACACAGCTCATTTTGGGTTTTGTTTGTTTGTTTTTGAAGACAGGTTTTTTAAGTAGCCCAGGCTGGCCTCAAAGTTGCTTGAAAGGGTCTTGCATTCCTGATTCTCCTGCCCATACATCCCTAGAGCTGGAATTACAGGTATATGCTACCAGAACACCATGACAGCTCCTTTTTAAAAAAGGTATCTATTCAGTATTGTGATAAACTAAGCAAGCAACAGCACAGGTGGAGACAATTTTTCATTAAAATACGTTGCATTGTTGACATTGCATATGCATTGTTGACATAGATACCAATATATACACACACCAAATAAATGTGAAAATAAATAGCAACAAGACCCCTTGTTGGAGGCCTGCAAGATGGTTCATCAGGTAAAGCAGTGGTTCTCAAACTGTGGGTTGAGACTGTTTGCGGGATGGAATGATCCTTTCACAAGGGTCATATATCAGATAGCCTACATATCAAATACTTACATCATGATTCATTGCAGTGGCAAAATTACAGTTACAGAGTAGTAATAAACATAATTATACAGGCCGGGCGTGGTGGCGCACGCCTTTAATCCCAGCACTTGGGAGGCAGAGGCAGGTGGATTTCTGAGTTCGAGGCCAGCCTGGTGTACAGAGTGAGTTCCAGGACAGCCAGACCTACACAGAGAAACCGTATCTCAAAAAAAACAAAAATCAAAACAAAATAATAATTTTACAGTTATGGGTCACCACAACATGAGGAACTGTATTAAAGAGCCACAGCATTAGAAAAGCTGAGAACCACTGAGTAAAGTCTCTTGCCACCAAGCCTGAAAGCTTGATTTGCATCCTTGGAACTATGGTGAAAGGAGAGAATTGAATCTGGAAAGTTGCTCTCTGATCACCATACAACTGCCCTGGCATATGCATGCACAAAGACACACAAATGTGTATATATGTATATATATGCACATGTATATATGTGTATATATGCATGTACATATATTTGTGTATATTTGTATATATGGTTATAAGTACATATGTGTATACATGTGTACATATATAATTTAAATATATATAATGTATATGAATATTGCCTAAAACATGTCATCTTTGTTTCAGCTAGGGCTTTCTACCACTGTGCCGTGTTCATCTGAAGCACAGTTGTGCAGATTAGGTATGAATGTGACCCAGTGCATTTGTAGAGGGCAATGTCATGTTCCAATATCAAAAGTTAGCTGGACACCTCTAAAGTAACTTATCTCCAGTGGAAGGTATTACTACCATTATGGGAAGGATGATGGAAGATGATTTTCAAAAAGCTGAAAATTGATTGACCATATGACCTGGCTATCTCACTGCTTAGGTATATATCAAGGAGATATGATTAACATATAAAGTAGTTACCTGAACACTTACGTTTATTGCAATACTAGTCACCGTTGTCAAGAAATGGGTTAAATATGGGTGTTCCATTGCATCTCATACATTAATAGTGGGAGACTTCAACACCCTATTCTCATCAATGAACAGATCATGGAAACAGAAACTAAACAGAGACACAGTGAAACTAACAGAAGTTATGGACCAAATGGATCTAACTAAATATAGATATTTATAGAACATTTCATCCTAAAACAAAAGAATATAACTTCTTCTCAGTACCTCACAGTACCTTCTCCAAAACTGACCATATGATCAGTCACAGAACAGGCCTCAACAGATACAAGAAGATTGAAATAATCCCATGCACCCTATCACATCACCACGGACTAAGGCTGGTCTTCAATAATAAAAACAACAGAAAGCACACATACACATGGAAGCTGAACAACACTCTACTCAATGATAACTTGGTCAAGGAAAAAATAAAGAAAGAAATTAAAGGCTTTTTAGAATTTAAAGAAAATGAAGACACATCATACCAAAACTTGTGAGACATGATGAAATCAGTGCTAAGAGGAAAACTCATAGCTCTGAGTGCCTCCAAAAAGAAACTGGAGACAGCATACACTAGCAGCTTGACAGCACACCTGAAAACTCTAGAACAAAAAGAAGCAAATACACTCAAGAGGAGTAGCCAGCAGGAAATAATCAAACCAAATAGAAAAAAAAGAACTATACAAAGAATCAACAAAACCAATGTGAGAAAATTAACAAGATAGATAAACCCTTAGCCAGACTAACCAGAGGGCACAGAGACAGTGTCCAAATTAACAAAATCAGAAATGAAAAGGGAGACATAACAACGAAGTATATCTTAAAATAACTATTCGGTTTGTTGAATATCATCAGTTGAAAATATTAAAATCATTTTCTACAAACATCATGAAAATATTATTGATAATTTTTCTCACTGTGCTTGAAATTAACATTTTCTTAATGTTTAACTTCAAAGACTTTCTCTATTTTGAAATTTTTAAAATATTCTTACTGATAAAATAATTTCTCTCTTAGAAACACTGATAATCTTTTTAAGTAAACTGATTGTTAGTCAGTGTGCACAGATATAATAATGTGTTTTTAATACTCTCGCTATGTCAGGTGGTATCATGTAAGGGCTTTTGAATATATTTCTTAATGATTCATTTTTAATATTTATGCTCTTTTACTATGTTTAATTCTCAATGACTATTTTGTATGTTTTGAAAAATAAATAATTTTTAAAACATGGGTGTTCATCAATAGGTATATAAATAAAAAAATACAGTGTGTGTGTATAATTCAAGCATAAAAGAAAGAAAGAAAGAGAGAGAGAAAGAAAGAAAGAAAGAAAGGAAGAAAGAAAACCTAGGACTGAAGAGGTGGCTTAATGGTTAAGGTTGGTTGTTGTTCTATCGGGAGAACTGGAACAAAGATCCCAGAGCACACAATGGGTATCTCACAAACACATGCAATTCTAGCTTCAAGGGATCCAATGCCTTTTTCTGGCCTATCTAGATACCTGTGTGTGCCCACAAAAGTACACACACACAAATAATTTTTAAAAATTGAAATCCTGTTGTTTATGGCTAAATGGATGGATGTGGAGTACATTAAGTGAAATAAACCAGGAAGAGGAAGACAAATAATCACTTGCTTTCTTATATGTAGGAGCTAAAACGGTTGATTTTAGGTAGAAACCAATAGAGAATAATTACTAAAGGTTGTGAATGGGTTGTAAGAGGTGTAGAGGGAAGCTGTACTATAGGAAGCTGTTAATATTTGATAAGAATTAGAAGAGGGAGCATAAAGCATAAAAATATTTCATATCCTTACCAGTTACTTTAAAATGGTAAGATAAAAAATGGTTGCTACTATTTCATATGGATGCATTAGAGCATCACACATTGTATACATGAGATGAAATGATCACATTTAAAGGCTGGGGAGATGGCTCAGTTAATACTGTGATTGTTGGGCAAGCATAAGTAACTGAGTTCAGATCCCCAGCTCCTATGTAAAAAGCTTGAAACTACTTATGCATATGTGATCCCAGCTCATAGGAGGTAGTGACAGGCAGATTCCTGGAGCTTTACTGGTCAACCACCCTAGCCAAACTAGTGAGAGACTCTGTCTCAAGAAATAAGGTAAGGAGCAACTGAGGAAAACGCCCAGCACCAACCTCTGTCCTCTCATGCATATAGAAATACATGTACATGTGCACACATATAACTCCCCCCCACACACACACATGCAACCTTTTAAAGAAATGATCACAATCCACAAATATATGCAATTATTATCTGTTAATTGTGCATTTATATGCATATTAAAAGAAAAATGAAGAGCTGGAATGATGGCTCAGAGTTTAAGAGTATCTGCTATTCTTGCAGAAGACCTGGGCTCGGTTCCCAGCACCCAACATAGCAGCTCACAGCAACCTGCAACTCCAGTTCCAAGGGGATCTAGTGCCCTCTTCTGGTCTTTTTAGGCACTAGGCACATATGCTCAGTGTATGCACATACATGCCAGTTCTCCCACATACACATATAAATCGTTTTTTAAAAGCACAGCATTTTGATGTTTAGAAAAAGAGGGAAATGTAAGGTAATAAAGGATCTCTTGCTCACCCAGTCCTTCTCTTCACATTTCTCTTTCTTGTTTTCTTATGGCGAATACTCCAACCTGAGATTATTTATATCTCTTGGCCATCTCCTTCACTGTGATGTAAACTACCTGGCAACAGCTTCCTTTGCTCCTCTGCTCCTGTACCCATAACAGTACCTGGAACACAGTAAGGACTCAATAAAAGTTGTATGAGCGACTTTATACACAAAGAGCTACTATGGTGCACCTTCAAGCTAAATGTCCCTGATACTAAAGGTTTGGTCTTCAGAGTGTACCACATGGCTCTACAGAGGGTGCTCACTTTCACAGAAAGTGGTTTCGGGTTTAATCACCCTCACTTTCCCTAAACAAGTTGGAAGTCAGGAAAGCTGTCAGAGCCTTATCAAGTAGTAGAAGGCCTTTGTATCTCTCCAGAAGACTTGTATCTTTCAAATTGATTTATAAGGCTATTACACCTAAAAACATAACAAAAAATAAGCCCTATTTTACAGTATCTGGCAATACCAAAGCAAAGAATAAAAAATAAGTCAACATAGTTGGAAGAATGTGTCTCTCTTGAGAGCCACGGTTCCCAAAATGTCTAGTCTTATAAAAGATAATACAGGAACAAACTCGTCCCAGAGCTCTTGCTGTGCAGCACTGGACATTTTCTTGCTTTTGTGGTAGAAAGAGAATCTTGATGTTGCTTTTTCTACTTCTCCTTTTGGTCATTTGTTTAGTGTGAAGCTAAATCTGCCACATCCCCAATTCCCTCTGCTGTTAGAATCCAACCCATCCCCAGCAAAAGATACTCTTTTTTTCATCTTCAGTGATTGAGTCAGGATTAGACACAGAACACAAGACATTTTAATCAGGGGCAAGAGAACCAAATTTTACACACACACACACACACACACACACACACACACACACACACACTTGAACTCTCAGAGGCTTTCTTGGAAATCTTTGACATTATTCTGAGAATGTGTTTGTCAGAATTTTGTTGCCATGAGGAAAGATCACTTAGAACCTCTAGGACCCTACCATAATAAAAAAGTAAAATAAAAAATTCAATAAACCCAAGAGGGAGGTCAATTGCATCAGCCTATAGACTCAGTGTGGAGGTTTCCATTGTTCTGCACCCACCAGGATTAAGTGATCCACCACTCTGATGAACTGGTGATGCCTGGTCAGTTCTGTCCCCTGCTAGCAATTAACTATTGAGAGTTTACTGTGTGTCCTGCAGTGTTTGATCTGGAAGTTACAGGTAAAGCATATGTGTCTTGCCCTCGAGGAACTTATAGTCAAGCAAGGGGAACCAGCAGGCAAAACAAAGAACTAACGTGCAAGTGTCCTTTAAAAAGCAAATACGGGACCAGAGAGATGCCTCAGTGGTTAAGGTCATTTGTTCCTCTTCCACAGGATCTAAATTCAGTTCAGACTCCCACAAAGTGCCTTACAGACACCCATAACTCCAGTTCCAGTGCATTCAGTGCCATCTTTGGACCTCTGCAGGTACCAGGCACGCGCACACGGTGCATATACACACACCTAGGCCAAAACACAAACAATGAACAAATACACACAAACAAGCAAAATTCATACATACAAAATGAAATCAAGCTAAAAAAAAAAAAAAACCACAGGGGGGGAAAAAACATCAAAACATTTTAAAGCAAATACAGAGGTTAGGAGGAAGCACCAAGAATAGTTCTTCAAGTTGGAGGGTGAAGTTTAGAGAAGGTGTTTGTATTTATCAGCTTCCTCTTATTTCAACAAAACACCTGAGGTAACAACTTAACAGGAGGAAGGTTGCTAGGTATGGTGGCTCACACCAGCACTCAGGAGACAGAGACAGAAGAACTGCTGCAAGTTCAAGGCCAGCCTGGGCTACATTGTAATACCCTGCATCAAAAACAAACCAATCAAAAACAAAAAACAAAACAAACAAACAAACAAAACAAGAAAATAAACAGCTTACAGGTTTTAAGGTTTCAGTCTCCTTCCAAGCTTTTGGCCTTCAACCCATAGGCCTTTGTGGGACTACCCCAGATACAAACAATAGCAGCATCCCAGTGAATGAAACACATAAACTGGATTGCATAACAATTAACCAGGTAAGGTATATCTCAGGAGGGTAGGATATATATGCATGGATAATAAAAGACCTTATCCAGAAATTCAAAGGCACAGAAGTATCAGAAACTTAAGTATAACAAACCTAAAACACTGGAGAAGCAAAGGGCTGGAGGTGAATTTGAGGGAGGGCAGCAGAAACCATGCTGTTAACTGCCTAGTATACCGTGTTGAGAGGACTCTGGTCTTTGATCTAGAAAGCCAGGAGGAGCCTTCAGATGACTGAAGGCAAGGTAACACCGATCAGAAAAGATTCTCAGTTTACAAGGAGCACCTTACTACCACACGTACTGATGCAGGATTTGAGAGGTGATGAGGACAGATTCAGGGACAAGAGGCTCTCCAAGAGGAATGTGGCACCAGGTGGGATATTTTGCTGTGCAGAGCTGAACTTTTTATTCTTGTGGGTAGAAGAAACTTCCATTTTGTCAAGCCCAACAATGTCCAATGTTTGTGAGTCACATATATTAATTAAATATTTTTAGTATTCACACTAAAAAAAAACCAATGAAACAGGATAAAATTACTATTAATCCTATTTTATGTAGCTAAATGTAGTCAAAACTATTGTAACTTCAACAGGGAATCCATATAAAATTCATTAATTATGTACTTTATGTTCGTTTTTGATGTGCAAAGTCTTTGAGATAATTCATTGAGTGTTATAGTACATCTCACTTCAGTGTGGTCCTAGTTTAAATGCTCAAAAGGCTGGAAGCTCCTATATTGTTGAACAAAGATTGAGAGACAGATTCTGTATTGTTCAGGTGTTCACTGCTGTGACAAAACACCAGATAAAAACAAAGAGCTAAATGTGGTGGTTACACCTGTAACCCCAAAACTTGAGAGGACAAGGCAGGAAAGACTGAGAGTTCAAGGCCAGCCCGGGCTACATAGTGAGCTCTTGAAGAAGAAAAAGATTTGTGCTGACTCAGCATTTCAGAGGCTTCACCCCTGTGTTTGGCAGAGTGCGTTGTTACATGGTGAGGCAGAGCAGCGTAGCAGAACATAGCAGAACATAGTAGCCAGGACATAGAAAAAAATTCATGGAAAGGGGCTGGGGGGAGATAATCCCTCCAAAGGAGTGAGCAGTGATCTGCTTCTTCCAATCCTGCTTCACCTACTATTTCATTCATACGAACTGATCAGTGGATTGACCCATTGGCGAGATTAGTAGCTGTATAATTAAACTTACTCTGATTACCCGACCATCTAGAGACATAGATCTGTGATTTTTGTTGTTGCTTGTTTATTTGTTTGTTTGCTTAAGCCCAGGGGACCAAATCTAGAGCCTCTCATGACATGCATTCCCCAGTCTCTTGCTGAATGATAGCTTCCTCTAAGTGGGACTTCCTTCCAAATCTAAACATGTGCTTAAGGCCACACGGCCCACACTGCCTCTCTTTCACTTGCATTTTTATCTTACCTGTTCTTCATAGTAACCCTCATGCCAGTTCCATGACAAAGGCGGGTCATCGTATAAGTAATGAAGGTTTAGGGAGGTGACAGGTTTTTTTTCCAAGTTCTACCCACAGTCAGTTTGCACAGTTTATCTTCCAAGAAGACTAGGGGAAAGTTACCAAACTATTTATTTATTTATTTATTTATTTATTTGTTTGTTTATTATTTTTTGAAACAGGATCTCTCTATTATGTAGCCCTGACTGTCCTGGAAATTTCTCTGCAGACCCGGCTAGCCTCAAACTCACAGAGATGTACCTGGCTATGCCTACCAAGTACTGGCTCTAAAATGTGTTCCCTAACACCAGGCTTCCTAATCTATAATAGTCAAGGCGTGGGTCTTCCTTCAGGTGAGGGCCTGCTTTCCCTCCTTTCCTTCCTTCCTTCCTTCCTTCCTTCCTTCCTTCCTTCCTTCCTTCCTTCCTTCTTTCCTTCCTTCTTCCTTCTTCCTTCCTTCTTCCTTCCTTCCTTCCTTCCTTCCTTCCTTCCTTCCTTCCTTCCTTCCTTCCTTCCTTCCTCCTTTCCCTTCCACCCTCCCTTTCTCCTTTCCTTCCTTCCTTCTTTCCTTCTTCAGTTCTCTCCTCCCTGATCCCTCCAATTAAGACTCTGAGTGTTGATCTTGTCTGTAGAGTGGTTGTTCTGTGAAATCTGATAAATCAACTGAGCCAGGTTCAGAATACATTCCTATAATGCATTTCAGTAATTTGGACATGCTAACTAAACAAATGCTTAGGATTATGGGCTACTTTTTAGGAAAATCGGTGTACATTTGTCGCACATAATCCTCCAGGGTAGTTGTGCTGATTTGTGATCTCCATCCCTTCTGTCAGGCATCAGATGTCTAACCTCTCTGCCTTAAGTTCTTCTCATAGGAAACAGAAAAACAAGGGGTTTAGAAGCAATTGGAACTTGTTTTAAGTCTTGGATTCTGAAACTCTTCAACTGTAGAGACAATACTCCAAGTTACCAGCCTCACTATGATGACAGAACAGCCTGTAAATGACCCTTGGCATACTGCCGGGCACAGAACAAGTACTCTGCCCACTTCAACACCTTCGGTTTTCCTGTTTAGAGACAATATATTGTAGTCAATTTGATTTGTAGAAAAAGTAATACTGGGAATATGCAGGGCTGGGGAGATGGCTTAGTCACTAAATCACCTGTTTCATGAGGATGCGGTTCTGAGTTCAGCTCTCCTAAACCCATGTAAAAAAAATCAGGTATGACGACACGCATCTGTAACCCCAGTAATGATGGGACAGGGAAGAGGAAAAAGCAAATCCATAAACCTCCCTAGTCAACTAGCTCAGCCTACCTGGTAAAGTTCCAGGCCAATGAGATACCTTATCTCAAACAATAAGTGGGAAGGAATTGGAAAAATGATGATAGAGGTTGCCCTCTGATCCTCTGATCTCCACATCCGTATTTGTACTTGTACAACACACACACACACACACACACACACAATGCCAGGAAGATGGACCCTATCACAATTATAATAGAGAATCTCCAACCAAAACTCTTTCTTACCTTGTACTAACCTCCCCCTTAGAGGTGGCTGTCACCCAGTCGCCTGCTCCCAGAGGCACCCCAGCTTTTGATTAAAACGCACCAGATGTACCACTTATTGACAGAGCAATTTATTTAATTTTTGAAAGCCTTGCTTTTCTCTGTAATAACCTTCCCAGACACAGGTTTGCTTAAAGGCTGCCCCTGGGACTCCATTATTGTTCTAACATCATTATGTTGGTGGTGGTAGAGGATCAGAGGCTGCTAGCCCACTGAAGGATTAAGGGACCACCCTGATCTCAACGTTATCTCTCAATTTCTCCATCCGGAGGCAGGGGGACTTCCTTGTCGGTATAGAGAAAGGTCCAAAGAGTCTCTACTTGTTCCTAGGAACTGCAAAGGCAAAAATGTCATTTTGGGGGAAGAGCATTGTTTTGTTTGGTTAGGTTTGGTTTGGGATTTACTCCAAACAGGTTCCAGTGTGAAGATAATGGTTGTCACTCTCTGACTCCAGGGAGATTTATGGGCAGGCTCTGTGTTACACATTTCCTCCTGTTGCTTTTTCTCTTTATGCCCAGCCTTTTCCAGTTTATTCAGCTGCTCTCATAATTATCCCCAATTATTTCTAATGGTAGGTTTTCTGAAGCTGGAGTTAGAGAAACGCCATGCTTTTTGAGCCTTAAACATCACTTAGTGGAAATGGACTCCAACAACTCGCATGAAGCTTGAGCCCAGGTCTTCTTGGGGATTTTTTTTTTTCTTTAGATCTGCTTTCATCCCGACTGTCTTATTTTTCTGACACTTTACAGAGGTTGTACTATTAAGGCAGAGACGGACATGGTGATGCACGCCTGTAATCCTAGCACTTGAGAGTTCAAGGCATAGTAAAAGGATCATTACAAGTTTAGGACCAGCCTGGTCTATCCTTAAGACTGTTCAAAAAAGATTAAAAGAAAACTTACGTACATAAATATGAAAATAAGTAGACACATAATTAAATAAAGGAGAGAAGTTAGGTCTGGCTAGATGGCTTGGAAGGTTAAGGTAACTTGCTGTTAAATGACCTGAGTTTCATTCTCAGACTCATCATGGTGTAAAGAAAAAATGGACTGCCAAAAGTTGTCTTCTGACCTCCACACATGCTGTGACATCAGCATGTGCACACACACAATTAACGCAATGCATTTTTTAAAAGTGTAAAAGTCACGTATACCCAACTGTTAAAAATTAAGTTTCTGCACAGCTTAAGCCAGCCTCTTGGTTTTTTTAAATTTCTTTTTCTACTTGTGAATGTGTGTATAGGGTTTGTATGTATGCATGTTATGCATGTATATGGGAACACGTATGTATGGACATGTAGGAACCATCCCCAATCAATTTTCTACCTTATTCAGTGAGGCAGGATCGCTCAATCAACCCCAAAGCTTGAAGGTATGATCAGAGGCCAGTCTCCCTAGTCAGATGTCTTTGAGTTCAGAGGCTAAAACAAAACAGATCACACGTTGATCACCCCGTCAGCATCGATGGTATTTAAATGGTTCTGGCTCCAAACTCCAATATTCTTGGTTACAGGGCAAACCTTAACCACTGAACCATCTCCCCAGCCTCAAGCTAGTTATTCTCAAAATACTTAAAACATTAGTTCTGGGAGCTATTCCTTAGAAAATGCATTAAGGGAGTTGGGGGATGATTCAGTGGGTTAAAACTCTTGCCACCAAGTCTGACTATCTTAGCTTAAACCCCAGGCCCCACATAGAAGGAGAGAATTGACTTCTACAAGTTGTCCGTTGATCTGATTCTATGAGGGCTCCTGAGAGACAGGGGGAGGAGGGGGATAGGGAGAGGTAAAGGAAGAGGGAGAGGAAAGGGGGAAAGGGAAAGAGGGAAGGAGGGAGGGAAGGAGGGAGAGAGAGAGAGAGAGAGAGAGAGAGAGAGAGAGAGAGAGAATAAAAAGGGCTTCATTCTGTTTCCCTATCTACTTAATGATTCACTGTGCATAGTAGTATTACCAATTAGAGTTTTGAGAAGTTTTGCATAAAAACCCTTTAGATTGATTTATATGTCTCAAAGTCACCTAAACTTTAAATCTATTGTTTTGGGGGAAATCCATTAATTTGTCAATTGTACTAAGGGCATGTTCTGAGAACACAATCTGTTCTCATTTTCTACATGGGTGTTTCTGATTCTGAAACACCAGTTTTCATTTTTCCACTCAAAATCTGCATGTTAAGGGGGCTAGAGAGGTGGCTCAGAGGTGAAGAATACTGGTTCTCACAGAGGACCTGGGTTTGATTCCCAGCAACCAATGGTGGCTCACAACCATTTGTCACTCCAGTTCCACAGGGAATGCAATGCCGTTTTCTCACCTCTGCTGGCATGGGCTTGATTAAGGCGCATACAGTGTCACCCATTCCAAAGGATCAAGACTCCATAAAGAAAGGACAGTAGATACTTCCTAAGTCCTACCTTCAGCCCAGACAGATCACTTGCGGGAAATGCTGGTCTGCATTCTTAGCTACTGTCAGCCTAACTCTTCACCGCTGAACACATACAGCTCCAAATGAGCTCTTCCCTCCATCACCTGATCTATGTCCTGCTTTCCTCCTCTCTCAATTTCAACCAGACATCGCTAGCACCTTGTCTTCTCCTTTTATCACAAAGGAATGCCAACTTCTTTCCTGCTTCCCTTGGGTTCATTCTCCAGCTTTGTGCTGAATGACTGTGGTGTGCTAACAGGCTTCCTTGTTTCCTTGTTCTTCTGTGTGTGTGTGTGTGTGTGTGTGTGTGTGTGTGTGTGTGAGTGTGTGTGTGTGTGTGTGCACATGCACATGTGTTAAATGTATGATCTTGTGTGCATGTGAGCTGGGGGCACAAATGTGCATGTGGAGGTCAGAGGCTGACACCCTGTGATCACTCTGTCCCTTTGATTTCTCTATGGGGAATTGGAGTGAGTGTGCCTGCAGCTCAGAGATCAGCTGCGGGGAGTGAGTTTTCCTCCTCGTAGGTTATGGGGATTGAACTCGGGCTTGGTGGCAAGTTCAGTCACCTTCTCAGCTGTCCTGCCCTCTCCATCTTACAGTTTCATAGGTCATCAGTTGGCTGAGTGATGGGCTCTAGGAGTCAGACTGTCTTTGTCCCAGCTGGTACTAGCTTTACAGACAAGCACCAGGGCGCTAGTCTTCTCCCATGGGTGCTGAGGATCATGTTCCCATGTTTGCCCAGCAGGGACTTTACCCACTGGGATGTCCCTCTCTTGACCTTATTCCTTAAGTACATCTCTGGCTGTTCATTTTGCAGTTCCAAACACTTCAGTAGTTCATTGTTGCTTATAGCATGAAACTAAATGCCTTAACTAAGAATTCAGAATTAAGTGACTTCCAGGATAAATGTGTACAAAGTTAAACTCCTCTGTCTAAACCCAAAGAGTGCCTACTTGGGGATATGTAAGCAGACTCATTTTATTGAGTCATTCTTCTGTAGTGCCAACAACCTTTGCATCCCTGAAGACTTCCAGCATCCAACCTTCATGCTTATTACATCATATATGCCAGTCTGCTCCAGAAATTTTACTCTATAATGCAAACTTTCTGCTTCATGTTGTTAGCCCTTATTCACATCAAACTTACTCATGCCTCTTGCCATAAGCAATAAACCAAATACAATTACTGACCTAGATATATTGTTATGACATCATCCCATCTTTTTTTGACCTCAACATACACTTTAACCTACTGCTTCTACCACTTTCTTATTTACCCTCTTTTCCTTTTTAACTTTTAAAATATACATGCATGTATGTGTGTTTGTACATGGCTTGTGCATGTAATGTGCTGGGTTCCACAGGAGGCTAGGGTCCTCTGGAAGATTATCAACTGCTCTGAACCACTGAGCCATCTCTCCAGCCTCTGTTCTTGAAATCCATTTTATTAACATAAAGTCTATCTACAGTATATATACCCACTAAGTCTACAACTCAGTGAGGCTGGTAAGCCTGTAACTATTTCTCAGATGAGAAAGAGGAATATTTCTGTGAACTCCAAAAGTTTTCATGTTCTCCAGCCCAGTTGATTCTGACCCTTACCCAGGGCTTCAAACAATAACACCTTGGCTTTCTATCACCTTAAAGATTTGTCTTTCCACGAGTTTGTTTTGCTAGGGGTGCAGAGCCTCTGCCTCTGCCTCTGCCTCTGGCAAGGGATTGTAATTATTTCCTGTGCAACACTTGCTCCCAAATTTAGTTTAAATTAACTTACAAAGTTTCTGAAACTTAGGAATCCACAGGCTGTTTAAGTGGAAGGTTTCTTTTTTAATGTCTTATTTTTCTTTAGACAGGAAGTATCTGCGTTGGGTCTGTGGTGGGGTTGTGGTAAAGCTGACATTGGAAAGCGGCTTCTTTAGCTTTCCAGTGTGGACTGAAAACACCTGCTCTTTAGGAATCCTCCAAGACTGCAGCTCTGGAACAGCTGAAGCATCCTGACTCAAGGAGCAGCTACTGGGTTGTCAGACAGGGCAGCGTGTAGACAGCCATTGTCCAGCTAGACCACCTATGTAAACTAATCTAATAAGTCCCCTTCATAAATATACTCGTTCTATTGGTTGTGCTCCCCTAAGAGCCCAGACTTATGTAACCATATTCATAACTTCCTTTTCAAACCCATTCCTTTCCCTACCATCCAACCTTCACTAAAAGTCATATCTTGTCTGGGAGGCTTCCGGTTTCTTCTGACACTGATTCCAACCATCCAGACTGATGCTGATGGATGTCACATTCTGCCAACTCCACAGCTTCACCTGTCCAGAATATGCTCTTGAGCTCCCTCTGCCCTCCCTGTTGATATATCTATCTCTACCCAGAATATCCTCCAACAATATCAGTGTTCAACTAAATCTACACGTAACAGACCAGTGCAAGAATACTTCCAGCATGAAGTCTGCCTCTGATTGACTGGGAGGATTCTCACTGGTCACCATCTTGTAGGAGAGTCTATTGAGTCTCATTTTTTTTCCGGGGACTTTCTTCACGGTTAAATATAGCTTGAAACCAAGACCCCCGGGGCTTAGGAAACCCTGGAAGCAGATACCAGCTGGAAACGCTGTCCTTTACCTCTTCCGCCTCCATGTCCTCTCTTCCTACACCCATTTCCTTTCACACAAAGCAAATGTTTTGCCAGTGCTAAACCCGACTCACTGGAGAAACTCAGACAGAAATAAGACATTAGGATAATGTTTTAAAAACTTGAACACCTGCATCCCAGTCTGTGAAAATGCCCTGAAGTTTGCGAAAGGATGATTTTAATTTTGTTTTCTTCTCTCTACCCCTTTAGCTTTCAACCTGGATTTGATGGCTCGCCGTCACATTAGCTTGAAGAGGTCCTCTGTTAATGCACTTAAATCTTGACCTAGAGACCCCAGTGGGTGTATAATTCCCTGCTGAGCTGCGGCTGGAGTACCACGTGGGGGAAGACTTGGCCTCAGCACACATGGGGAATAAAGCTTATGCCACCAAACACTCTAGCCTGGGTGATTATAGCTGGTCTCTTGAAGTGGGTAGCAGGTCTGTTTGGAAAGCTGCTTTGTTTCTCTGTTTTTCTCTTAAAGGTCTCTTCCCTCTCCTTTTTGTTTTAAGTGCAACACTACCTCCTGACTTTCTATTTTAACTATTCAGCAACAGAGACAACACACACATACACACATACCCATACACATATACACATACATATACACTTGCATACATGCATATACATATACACACATACATGCACATACACACGGGGGGGGGGTTAAAAATGATCCCATGTCTATTGAACCTCAGCAGAGTTGCCAAGTCACAAAAGAAGCTTCAGAATAACTCTTACGTAGGGACCTTGGCCCCATGTGTGCTGACAGTTACACATTCCAGCTTGTCATCTGTCTCCAGCTTGCTTTCCCGAATGTCTCCATAGAGTTATGCCGCTTATCACCTGCTTAGTATGTGACACTTCATCTGCCAAGACGATGTCATATTAGAAAAGCCTTCCCATGCATGGGGGCAATCAAAGGTTGCAACACATAAAAATCAGGCCTTTTGTGTGAGGGCACAGCCCTTCTTTCTAATCTGGTCTCTAAATCTTGCCTGTTAGCCCACTGGCCATAAGCAATGCATCTAATAATGTAATAATGGGTTCTGACTGGTAAAGCATACTATCCTATTTGGGTCTTTCTCTCTTCTTCTTTCTTCTTTCTTCTTTCTTCTTTCTTTCTTTCTTTCTTTCTTTCTTTCTTTCTTTCTTTCTTTCTTTCTTTCTTTCTTTCTCTCTTCTTTCCCTCCTTCCTTCCTTCTTTCTTTCTTTTTTCTTTCTCTCTCTCTTTCTTCCTTTTTTTCCCTCCTTTCTTTCTTTGACTTCTCATGTAGCCCAGGCCAGTCTCTAACTTGCTATGTAGCCAGGGAACTTCGCAGTCTCCTACTTTCACTTCCTGGGTGCTGAGATTAAAATGTGCACCAACACATCCACTTGTCTCTGTTTTCTTTGCTTATTTTACTTTGTTTTGAGGCAGTATCTCAAAGGCTAGCCTGGAATTCACTCTGTAGACCAGGCTTGCCTTGAAGTTATAGAGATCCTTCTGTCTCAGCCTCCCAAGTGCTGGAATTATCTCAGTGAGCCACTAGCCGAGCTTCAAACTGTCCTCAAAACTCAAAAGTCCTGTCAGTAAGGTTGATCAGAAAGTGAGCATGGGAGCCAGTGAGATGGCTCATCAAATAATCACGCACACCAATCCTGGTGATTTGAATTCTATCTCTAGGAACTACCCAGAGGAACCAACTCCTGAAAGCTGCCTTCAACTTCCACACGTTCCTGAACTCCCTATAGTTAGCACCGATCCCGAATCCTTCCCAAATAAATACATTAAATACCAAAAATTAAAAGCCCATGTTCACAAATGTTATATAGGGCTACTAAAAATGAGCTCACTATTAAAGGCACTTCTGTAGACTTCTTGCAAACACACACACACACACACACACACACACACACACACACACACACACACATTTAATTAAATGAGTTAAGTTCATTTGACAGTGAGAAACTAGCACCTTTAGTTATGGCCAGAAATGGAATGCAAGTCGCAAAATGCTTCAATAGCAGAACTTTGTGGTCCTAAACTGCTTCTGCTGATATACTTCAGGGCTGGGCTATAGCCTTCTGTTCATCCAGACCTGAAAAGTTGCTCAGAGCCTGTTTGTAAAGGTGAGGGCCTTTGTCTTTTTCTCTTTGGTAAAAATCTCAAATGTCATTTGTGTTCTGCGAGATGCGAATGTGATTGTCAACATCAACAGTCTTCCCCGTGTCTAAGAAGTCTCTCCTGCCTGTATCGAAATCCCATCTAGCAAAAGCATGTTTTGTTTTGCTTTTTAACCTTTTTTCTTTTTAACAACTCTACTCCTCAAAGGTGTATTTTCTCTGTCCATGGAGGAGGATGCTGCCATTTGAGTTCACAAAACCAAGTCAAACCCATGCACATCCCCAATCCACATAGTCTAAAAATAGTATAAGTATGTGTCATGTTCAAGTTAAGCATCTGAAATAATTTTTTAGTGGGGGAGGGATGAAGCTCAGTGTCAGAATGCTTGTCTAACATGTCCAAGGCCCTGGGTTTGATCCCAGCACCTGATGAACAACAACAACAAAATCAATCCTGTTTTCTTTCTACATAAGTTGTATCTACAAACCCCTCTTTCTTCTCCAGGGGACATCTGGGTAAAGAGAACATTCCCAGTCTCTGCCTCTTGGACAAAAGAAGTACAAATGATTGAGACCCATGGGAGACTAGGTACACCTGGGAGAGGAGCACACAATAATATTGACTTGCCCAAGTTCCCTCGTTCCATTCAATTTCAGACAAACAAGCTGAAATGATAGGGAGAACAGTAACCAAGGACACATTTTTTTTTAATTAATTTTTTGTAGTGTCAGAGATAAAATTCAGGGATTCATCAAATGCCAATCAAACACTATGCTAATGAACTCAGCCTTGGTAGGAGTTTGGGGGAAGTTTGAGACTATTTTCGGTAGCTGTAACTGTCATGGAGTGTACTATGTAGATCAGGATGGTCTTGAACTCACAGAGATCTATCTACCTCTGCCTCCTGAGTACTGGGATTAAAAGTGTATACCATACATGCCTGGATCTTGAGAAAAAAATGGACATTTTTATCACTTGATTTAAGTCTCTAAGAACTCATGTAGTTAGTATGGCATGTACTAATAAATGTCATTTGGCCAGTTTATATTACAAGTAGTATTTAATAATATGAATAAATGTAGGTTCTAAGGATGTTGCTTGGTTTGTAGGATGCCTACCTAGCATACAGGAAGCCCTGGTTTTTCAGTTCCCAGTTCTGTATAAAACAGAGCATGATGGTGTACACCTATTCTCCCAGCAATTAGGAGGTAGAGGCAGGGGAATCAGAAGTTTGGCATTGGTGGCTGGAGAGATGGTTCAGTGGTTAAGAGCACTGACTGCTCTTCCAGAGGTCCTGAATTCAAATCCCAGCAACCACATGGTGGCTCACAGCCATCTGTAATGGGATTCAATGCCCTCTTCTGGTGTGTCTGAAGACAGTGACTGTGTACTCACATACATAAAATAAGTAAAAGAATTTAAAAAAAAAAGAAAAACATTAAAAAAAAAATAAGAAGTTTGGCATTATTGTGGGCCAGAGGTGGAAGCAATTCTGGATACAGATGACCCTGTCTCAATAGAAAGAAAGGAGGGAGGGAGAGAAAATGAAGTGCAAGAGAGAGGAAGAGGAAGTAAAGGAAAGAAAAAAGAATAAATCTGTGTCTCTCTTCTGGATGCCCTATATACACCTTTCCTAGAATTCCTAGGTAAAGGGTGGGGTTGCATCAGGCAGGTGCTTTCAATCTCTGGCTTTAGGAGTGTCTGTGCTGGCGTGGTTTGGAGCAATGGCTATAATTCTAATGACTAGCCCAGTCTGTCTCTCTTCACTTCATTACACTGCCCTTTCTCCCCAGGACTCCACTCCAGTCAGTCAGAGTTTGTGCAACCAGCTGTACCTCAGCAAGTGCTGGCCTGGAATTAACTTGGCAGGGAGCGTGTTCTGAGACTTCCGTGACTCATGACTTTGGGGCTAACTCAGAGCACTGAGCCCCAGCCCTGCCCTCTTTGGCTTTTTCTCGGAGCTGATTCACACTGGGTTGGGATTTTATTGTCAGCAGTCATAATTGTTTATGTGAGGAACTCAGATTTTTAAAATGACAGAAGGCCAAGCCTAGTGCTTCTGCTAGATTTGTTATTTCATTGTGTGATCTCTCTTGGCTGAATAGTAAGAAGGAAGAGAGAGAAGAAGGAAGGAAGGGTAGAGAGGAAGTAGAGAGGAAGAAAGAAAAACAGAAATACTTCATTGGCCCAAGTCGAAGCTTATTCTCTTCCACTCTCTTATAGGTTTTTAAGTTCATGGAAAGGCCTGTCTTATATCAAATATAAGTAACAGGAAGATACAACAGAAAGAGTGTGGATTTTGAAGTCAGCATATTTGAATTGTGCATCACAGGCAAGTTGAAACAGGGTCTCCTGTACCCCAGGGTGGTCTTGAACTTGGCTCGTAGCTGAGAATAACCTAGAACTTCAGATTGCCCCAC
The DNA here is from genome assembly GCF_978045245.1 of Mus caroli. Lineage (NCBI taxonomy): Eukaryota > Metazoa > Chordata > Mammalia > Rodentia > Muridae > Mus > Mus caroli. The sequence continues at coordinate 71,420,133 of NW_028227263.1, forward strand.
CTCCACACCTTGAGGGTTGGAATTATAAGCAAGAACTACCACGGGTGGCTTAAATAGTTCTGGGAATTGACCCTGGGGCTTTGTGCATGTTATATAACCACTCTACCAAGGGTGTCATAGTCCTAGCCCCTCATAAGCAAGTTATTTAGCCTCTTTGAGACTGTTTACTCATCTGTAAAACAGTAATAATGATATTCACTTATAGGGCTGGGATAATGGTTAGGAATGTTATAGTATACAGTATTGGCATATTAGAAAGTACTTAATAGACAGTAAATATTCCTACAGCCATTATTATCAAGACTCCATTTGAAGCAGTGAGAACGTAGCCTCACAGAGCAGACTGGAGATGGAAATTCCATGCTTCTAAGTGACAGCAGATTGTTCCAGGATCCTCTTGAGTAGACATTGTGGTCTATTTGATGCCATGGTGGTTGGGTTCCAAGAATTGACTCAGGCTATGAGAATACACAAAGCCATCAATATAGCAAAGAACTAGGAAATAAACCCAGGTCCAGTGTAAAGCAAGAGAACTAGAGATAATACACATGGAGGGACCCATGGCTCCAGCCTCATATGAAGCAGAGGATGGCCTTGTCGGGTATCAATGGGAGAAGAGGCCCTTGGTCCTGTGAAGGCTCAATGCCCCGGTGTAGGGGAATGCCAGGGCAGGGAGGCGGGAGTGGATGGAGCAGTCGGAGGGGGGATGAGATAGGAAGTTCCAAGGTGGGGGGGACTGGGAAAGGGGATAACTTTTGAAATGTGAATAAAGAAAATATCCCATTGAAAAAAAGGGCCTAATCCCACCCAGCAGCTCACCTGATTACTGATAGAATTACCTGATAATGAAGTGCATAAATTATTATGACTTGGTTCTCCTTCCTGTACCTTTGTTGTGAGGATTAACACAGATCACCAGAGTAGAGTATCTACCACACATAAATACAAAATCCTATCTCCTAGCTGGATGTTGTGGTACATGCCTGTAACCCCAGCGCGTGAATGACTATGGTAGCTTAGCAACAAAGTGAATCCCAGGCCAGCCTGGGCTAAAGAATTAGACTCTGACTTGAAAATATAAAACAAGACATTCCCCCAAATCTCACATATTAAAGAAAGAAAAGTTGAAAGTGGAGTATGACATAGACTTTGGAGCAATAGTGTACTGTCAAGTCTGAGTTCCACTACTGTCTGCCTTGTTTTCTCATCTGTAAAATGGGTAGAACAACTTCTATAATAATCTATACTTATTGCATGCATTTTTATGAGAAATTAATCTGACTATACACACACTTTAGAATATTCTTGAGCTATGACCTAGTACACTATAAATGTTTGTCAAATATGTAGATAGGTAAGTGTTGAGACAAGAACAGAAGACAAAAGTAGAAGGGTAGTGTGCAGTGAGCTTTTTATTGCTGTGCCAAAATACCCTAGGAACTCAACTTAAAAAGAGGAAATATTTGCATCATCTCATGGTTTCTCAGGTTTCATGGATAGCTACTCGGTCCTATTGCTATAGGTGTATGCTGAGGCAAGCCACCACGCAAGGGGAACGTGGCAAAGCAGAGCTGCACATCCTATGGTGTATCGAAGCAAAGAGAGGTGGCTTTGTAACAGGCTCCCTCTCCTGAATCCATTAATCTGTGAATCCATACATGAGTTAATCTACTCATGAGGTCGGAGCCCCCATGATCCAATGGCCTCATAAAGGCCCCACATCTGAGCATGGTTTGGTTGGGAACCATGTCTTCAATACACAATTGAGGACACTGAAGACCGAAATCACAGCAGGTAGAAAACAAAACTGGCTGGTTCTGGAGTGGAGGCACAAGGAGCAAAAGTGGTGGCTAATAAAGTGCATCCGCCAGATGTAGTGATGCATGTACCTGAGAGGCGGAGGCGGAGGCGGAGGCGGAGGCGGAGGCGGAGGAAGGTTGATCTCTGTAAATTGGAGGACAACCTGCTCTTCACAGTGATGTCCAAGTCAGCCAAAGCTACATAATGAGACTGCATCTCAAAATGAAAAAGAAAGGAAGGAAAGAAAGAAGGGAAGGAAGGAAGGAAGGAAGGAAGGAAGGAAGGAAGGAAGGAAGGGAGGGAGGGAGGGAGGGAGGGAGGGAGGGAGGGAAGGGAAGGGAAGGGAAGGGAAGGGAAGGAAGGAAGGAAGGAAGGAAGGAAGGAAGGAAGGAAGAAAATGCTTCCAACATTCATTTACAAGACACTTTTTTATTCTTTTGGAACTGGTTCCAGCCAATGCGATGGGACACTATGTCATCCTCAATCAAAGACTAGCATCCAGTGGACACAGTTCTCATAATTCATCACAGGCTCCAAGAAAATGCTCTATTGTTACCACACCAGCAAGCCCTGCTTCTTCAACTTTCCAGACCCAGGACCCAACAGTGGCTTGAGCTTGCTCAGGGAAAACTCCCTTGATGGGGGAAGGCCACATCTCAGAGATGTTCTGGACATTTCCAAGACAAATGTACTGAGCTGATGAGAATGTTGGACCACTTCTGCTTCGTCTGCTGTCTGACTTCAAGGCACAATTGGGAAGTAAAAATATTTAAATTCCCAGTGATAGAGCCAACTGTGCGAATTCCTGAAGGGCAAATTGAGACCTATTATCTGTAATTACAGTCGCCTGAATTCCATACCATCAAGACCTTTTTCTCCAGCAGTCAGCCATAGCAGCTGCTTTCTGGGACCAAATGCTTCTAGGGACAGTCCCAAGAATGGAGATGTGCAGCCCTCTCTGGGTATTTCCCATCTCCTCAGCTTAAAACCTTGGGGTGGCTGCTATGACTCTCAGCTGCTTGTTTTTATCCGAGATCCAACACCATGTTGAATTCTTCCTGGAATGCCTTCACCCCAGCCCAACTGCATCGGTTAAGTCTCGGGAGTAACCTGATTCCATCACACTGCCCCTGGTTAAGGTGTTTTTCTATCTATGAAGAACTGCTGCTCAGGCCACAATACTTGCAGCCCCTCCATTCCCCAGCTTTAGCCAGGTTTGTGCTGTTAAACCTTCCCCCTTTCTCAGAGACCTTTAAGAAGGGAATTAACACATCAACCGAAGGCCTCTTCAGAGCCCCACTCCTCACCAATGCTGCCTGTGGTCCTGGGGTCTAAAGTCGGCTCAGAGCCCATGCCATACTGTGTCTCTGATCATGGTGTTTATAACCACTTTAATACACTTCCTACCCTCAGCAGTTTCAGTGTATCTTTAAACCGCACACCCAAGATATTTCTGTGACCAGGTCCTTTGGCCTGGAATGACTACGTTACTTCCTTCAGTGCGTCCTTTTAAAAATGTGGCTTGTGACTCTCTTTTTCTCCTCTGGCAATCAGTTCTTGACTTTCTTGGGTCAGATTGCATTCTCCACCCTTAAGGCTCCCATTGTAGAACGGAACAGTATCTCTCATTGTAGTATGTGTGGGTCTCTCCCGACTAGAGTACAAGCTCTCAAGAGAGCATCACACCTCATGAAATGATTTTATTTTATTTTGAGACAGGGTCCCACTATATAGCCCTGATTCATAGCGTAGATGAAGCTCATTTTGTAGATCTGACTGGCCTCAAATTCACAGAGATCTCCCTACCTCTGCCTCTTAAGTGCTGAGATTAAAGGCATGCACCACCATGTCTTGATCATGAGATTTTTTTTTTAAATACCCAGCACAAATGGCTGCTGGTGAAAAGGGTAAATAATGACTTCTTTGCTTTAGACCAAAGAATGTTGTTCTCTTATTTAGCTGGAAATTATATTACTGGAAAGATTTCTCTCACTCTTTGTGTCTGGGACATCTTTCCTGGATAAGAAGATGTAGCTGCCTCACCAAAGAAGCCTCTCTTTACAGCAAATGGAGACCTTCCCAGAAAACCACAATTGTATCCAACACAGAGATCAACAGATAGTAGGGAGCCTAGCCCCACTGGATCCATCTATATTACAGCTCTTGCATCTATGTCTCAGGGAACATCAAAGAAGAGGGGGCGGAAAGATAGTAAGAGCCAGAATATCAGGAAGTCAGCTGTGAGACATTCTCTTCTAGGAATGTCTGCATAAACAAGACTGGAACAATGGCAGTATCAATCGACATCCTAACGTGGAAGGGGGACACTTTCTTGGCATCTCATCCCTAGACCAAAACACTACAAGCGTCCAATGGTTGAAGAAAGGAGGAGAACTAGTCTTTCCCCAGGATGAACCCCTCACTGGTTGTCCAATCTAGAGTGGTCAGCCTTGAAACCTTGTACACACAAAGAACCAAGATGGACTCTGTAGGTTGTGTTAACATATAGCTATATATGTACATAACAGTAATAACTAAGGAAAAGAAGCTATCAGCTCGCGAGTACGGATAGGCACAGGGAGGATTGGAAGGAAAATAGCTAGGAGGAGCTGGAGGAAGACAAGGGAGGAGGGAAGTAATATAATTCCATTTCTATTTAAAATGTATTTTTTGGGCTAATATCCACTTATCAGTGAGTACGTATTATGTGAGTTCTTTTGTGATTGTGTTACCTCACTCAGGATGATGCCCTCCAGGTCTATCCATTTGCCTAGGAATTTCATAAATTCATTCTTTTTAATAGCTGAGTAGTACTCCATTGTGTAAATGTACCACATTTTCTGTATCCATTCCTCTGTTGAGGGGCATCTGGGTTCTTTCCAGCTTTTGGGTATGATAAATAAGGCTGTGATGAACATAGTGGAGCATGTGTCCTTCTTACCAGTTGGAACATCTTCTGGATATATGCTCAGAAGAGGTATTGCAGGATCCTCTGGTAGTACTATGTCCAATTTTCTGAGGAACCGCCAGACTGATTTCCAGAGTGGTTGTACAAGCTTGCAATCCCACCAACAATAGAGGAGTGTTCCTCTTTCTCCACATCCTCGCCAGCATCTGCTGTCACCTGAATTTTTTATCTTAGCCATTCTGACTGGTGTGAGGTGGAATCTCAGGGTTGTTTTGATTTGCATTTCCCTGATGATTAAGGATGCTGAACATTTTTTCAGGTGCTTCTCTGCCATTCGGTATTCCTCAGGTGAGAATTCTTTGTTTAGTAGATATTAGCCCAGAAACTTAGAATACCCAAGATACAAGATACAATTTGCAAAATATATGAAACTCAAGAAGAACAAAGACCAAAGTGTGGGCACTTTGCTCCTTCTTAGAATTGATAACAAAACACCCATGGAAGGAGTTACAGAGACAAAGTTTGGAGCTGAGATGAAAGGATGGACCATCTAGAGACTGCCACACCTGGGGATCCATCCCATAATCAGCCTCCAAATGCTGACACCATTGCATATGCCAGCAAGGTTTTGCTGAAAGGACCCTGATATAGCTGTCTCTTGTGAGGGTATGCCGGTGCCTGACAAACACAGAAGTGGATACTCACAGTCAGCTATTGGATGGAACACAAGGCCCCCAATAGGGGAGCTAGAGAAAGTATCCAAGGAGCTAAAGGGGTCTGCAACCCTATAGGTGGAACAACAATATGAACTAACCAGTACCCCCGGAGCTCGTGTCTCTAGCTGCATATGTAGCAGAAGATGGCCTAGTCGGCCATCATTGGGAAGAGAAGCCCCTTGGTCTTTCAAACTTTATATGCCTTAGTACAGGGGAACACCAGGGCCAAGAAGTGGGAGTGGGTGGGTAGGGGAGGGAGGGGAAGGTATGGGAGACTTTTGGGATAGCATTTGAAATGTAAATGAAGAAAATACCTAATTAAAAATGTATTTTTTGTATAAAAATGATTTCTCTCTCAAGATCACCGTTCAAACCTACTCACGAAAGTGGTCCCTGCAATGTGGTAAGATCCTAGATCAGGGCCCCACTAGAAAGCAGCTTAATCTCTTGCCCTGAATGGACAATACTTTCCCCAGGTGAATGCTCTTAAATCCCACAGGACTGAAATGAGGCAGGCACCAGCCCTACAAAGTGACACAGTACAAGAAGGACAAGGATTCTCTGTATGCCCAGAGGAAGTGACATTATGACAGGAAACAAAGTGGCTACAGTGGGCAGACCCAGCCGATTTCCTTCCAACAGGCTAAAGTCACCAGGTTGTTGTGCTGAGGGTTGGGCATGCTGAGACCAATCTCACACCCAAGGGAATGGTGGCTCTTAAGAGAGACAAGCATCTTGAGCTGGGAACTGATAAGAAGAGAAAGGGCCTACGGGACCCAATTCTAAGCCCATTATGCTATAAAGACAATAAAAACACAGGGTTGTATTTTGAAAAAACAAGAAAGAAGGAAAGATGAGGGGCTGGAGAGATTGCTCAGTGGTTAAGAGCACTGACTGCTCTTCCAGAGGTCCTGAGTTCAATTCCCATATGGTGGCTCACAACCATCTGTAATGGGATCCGAAGTCCTCTTCTGGTGTGTCTGAAGACAGCTGCAGTGTACTCATATAAATAAAAAAATAAATACATCTTAAAAAAAAATAAAGAAAAATGAGCCAGGAGCCGGAGGGATACCTCGGTTGGTAAAATGCTTGTGCTTCAAGCTGGAGGACTGGAGTTTGAGCCCCAGAACCCATTTAAGAAAGCTGGTCATGGTGGCATGATTATAATCCCAACACTGGAGAAGTGGAAACAGGTGAATCTGTGGGGCTCACCAGCCAGCCAGTTTAGCGTACTGGGGAAGTTCTAGGATCACAGGAGAGGGTGTCTCAGCAAAAACACTGATGGCACCTAAGGAATGACAGCCAAAGTGGTCTTCTGATATCTACATATACATCATGTACATTTGTGTACAGACACAAACAGGAACCTGTATGAGTGTGTATACCTGTACATGCATGTGTTCAAGCATGTATACACACACACACACACACACACACACACACACACACACACACACAGAGCAATGATGAGCACTGTACTGTCATATGAGAACAAACCCAACTAAACAAATGCTCTTCTATTTTTAATGCTGTTTAATCTAAGGGATTTGGGATCCCCAGGCATCTGAAGAGTATAAAGATAGAATTAATCTTTTTGCTATTATTTTGTCATGGTTAATTTAGTGTTCATCTGATCATTGTTATTTGTAAAACACAAAGGTTTTTTTCCAATTGTTATTAATATTATCATCTAAACTATAACTGTTAAGAAATGTCTATTTTACGGCCAGGGAGATGGCTCAGTGGGTAAAGGGACTTGCTGCTAAGCCTGATGACCTGAGTTCAATCCCCCGGATCCACATGGAAGAAGGAGAGCACTGATACTAGCAAGCTGTTTTCTGACCTCCACATCTGAGTCATAGCACCTGTTCTTCCTTACACAAAATAAATACATGAATAAAAGATTAAAAACATGCATATCTAAATGGCTGGCTTTCTTCACTGCAGACCCTGGCAAGTCCTATTATCTCATTTGTGAGATAGCATCACAACTAGTTGAAATGTTTTGGAGTTTTTACATTTCTGTTATTGCTGTTTTGAGGCTGGGTGTCACCATGTAACCCTAGCTAACCTGGACTACTATGTAGTTCAGACTATCCCAAACATGAATTTGTTCTCCTGATTCTCTGAGCTGATCCCTGGGACTTACATAAAGGTGAGAAGAAAGAACATACTTCACAAAGTAGTCCTCTGACCTCCCTCCACATGTACCATGGCATACGCATGCCTGAACACATACTCTCCACATATGACAATAATAAATAAAATAAAATTTAAAAATGAAATCTACTATGAAAATTCATAGCTCCATAATTGTTTTGTGTGTAGTTAATGGAACACTTGGGGCTGGCGAGGTGGCTCAGCAGTTAAGAATACCTATTGCTTTGCAGAGGACCCAGGTTTAGTTCCTAGAACCCATGTGGTTCACAACCTTCTGTAACTCTAATTCCAGAGGATCTGACATTTCTGACCTTGTGTGACCATGTGCGCACATGATGCATATACATACATGTAGGGAAAAACACTCAGACACACACAAAAAATAATTAAAAAAAAATACTTGCTGTCTTGGGAGAGTACCCAGGTTTGGTTCTGAGCACCCACATGCAGACTCACAACCATTTGTCACTCAAGTTCCAGAAGATCTGATACCTTCCTCTGACCTTCATAGACTCCTGCACACACGGTACATATACATGCATGCAGAGAAACACTCTTATGCATAAAAAATAACCTAAAATATTATTTAAAAACTAGATATAGTTAGTAATGTCATGGATATTTACTTAAGGAACACCTAAGTTAATTAATTAATTAACTAATTAATTAATTTTTGAGACAGGGTTTCTCTGTGTAGCCCTGGCTGTCCTGGAACTCACTCTGTAGACCAGATTGGCCTCAAACTCAGAAATCCGACTTCCTCTGCCTCCCAAATGCTGGGATTAAAGGCGTGCGCCACCACTGACCTGTGATTACCTAAATTTATTAAAGCAAAACAAAAGCGAGAGCCAGATGGGTAGCTCAGTGGCAGAGAGCTTGTCTAGTATGTATGAGGCTCTGGTTTGATACCCAGAGCTACAAACAAACAAAAAAACATGATAATGAATAAGTTTTCTGGAAAATATTAGACAATAACCCAGCCTATGAGGATAAGATGAAGATGAGATGGGATTACAAGAGTGACTATAATGTGATAAACTCTGATGGAAAGAAAAGAGGAGGGCTCTTGGGTCTCAGTCATTTTCCTTGTTGGCTGTAGTCTGTGGGTACACTTCTCCCTCCCCAGTCTTATGTACTGATTATATTGGAGAGAGAGTAGCAGTAGTGAGCACAGATAAGGTTCAAGAGCGCCCTGAAGAACATCTGAAAAAGCCTTAGAGTGGGAAATTGTTCCCCGTAAATCCTATCTGTGCTCTTAAGACAGAGATGTAGGGTCTCTGTGAGCATGTTGCCACCAGCTTGAAAAGGAAACCCAGACATTTCATTAGCTATGATGAGCACACGGTCTCAGCTCGACAACTGCTGTGAAGGTTCAACATACTAATTTGAACCTATTCACTGGGGCACATCTGTTAAGGCATCAATCATATAATAAAGGAGTCAAGTAGTCACACCTTACACAATGTTAAATAACTAATGCTACCTTTGAACTCTAGGAGTCTCTTAACTCCCTGGACATTAAGCCAATCAGGATAGTCTTAGCACTCCTCTCTCCCTCTCTTCCCCTTTTCTCTTGTGGAACTAGAAGCTTGTAGTTAAATTCATAGCTCAATTCTAGAGCTTGGCTTGACATATACACTGTTTACTCTTCCTATTCATCTACATTTTCTATAGTAAAATACTCTCTTTGTCTTGATGTCTTTATCTCACTTTACTATTTCATGATATGGAACCTCAAATCTATTGTGTGTTTAATGAAAGGGGAACATGCTTAAGTGTCTAAATCAGCAGTTTTCCATAGCAAAAGGTCATAGATGCCTTAGCAACAGACATTAATTTTTACACAATTTAGGGGTTAGATCAAAGAGCCAGTATGGTCAGGATGTTGTGATGGATCTTTTCTTGAAATACAGACAGCTGTCTTCTTGCTATGTTCATGGCAAAGCAGGAAGGGTATCAATCTGGTGTTTACATTAGAACACCAAGACGCTATCTTCGGATACTGTCAATAGGGGCTGGCCCATCACTATATACATTTTGTAGAATACAACATTCAGTCCACCGCAACACTCAGCTCATAACACATGGCAACAAAAGTCATGGTACCATTCTTCATTTTTCGGAAATTTATCAGATGTGTTCCATCAGAATTTTTGATTAGCCATTTTAAAAGTGAGTGAGGATGCATGGTACTATTGGATAAAAATATTGGTTCTCATGCTGAGCCAAATATATACCATTGGTCATCCCCATGTGTGTAACAAGAATCTGCAATGTGGCAGGCAAAGGCTGGATGACATAATCTCAAATACCTTCATAATTCCAAGAGAAGATTTTTTAATGTCCTATTTTTAGGTAAGAAACTGAATCTCAATAACATTAAGTAATTTGAAAACATCAAGAAGTTAGTATATTAGGCTGGGTATGGTGGCTCATGCTTGCAATTTCCTCATTCAGGAAGCTAAGGCCGGAGAATCAGAGTATCCAAGGCCAGCCCCAACTATACAGTGAGTTCCAAGACAGCCTGGGTTACAGAGTAAGCCCCTGTCTCAAAATAGTCAAACAGGCAAAAATACACAAAGGACAACAA